>NC_133223.1:17493862-17794112 GCF_040436345.1 Pagrus major
GTCAGCGCCCCGTCAACCACCGGGCCTTGTTCGTGTCTGAGCTGCCACAGCAGCCAGGCGGCCAGCGCGCTGGGCTCCAGGAGCGCCAGCGCTGACTTTACCTGCACAGCCTCGGGGCAAAGATCCGAGAGTGGATTTCTGCCGTATTCTGCTGCTGTTCTCAGCAAGACCTCAGTCCCGTCACCAGACCAACGAGAAGAAACCTCACTTAACAGATAACTCGTCATTCAGACCACATTTCCTATTTTGCTCTAGTCCTACTTTAGGGGATAGGCCTACTTTAAAAGAAAAAAGAAATCACACCTGGGTTAAAGCAGTCGTTTGTTAGGCAGCATTGTAAACACACATACACGGAGATTAATTTCTTAAAGTCCAAAAGACTCTTTATAACAAAAAAAATACACGAACAGCTAAGCACCGAAAATTTTGCAGCTCACAAAAAAAACTTTTTTCTAAAAGCTTGTGCCCTTGTGTTGTGCAAGTAGACCGATTTTTATGAACTGTGCTGGATTATACATATTGGGGGAAAAATAACAGATCATGCAGACTATCCACTCTCTCCCATTCAGATTATTATTATCTACAAATCCCGCAAATTTACAATACAAGAATAACGTGAGTCCCATTCTCATATTCCTGCGGCTCAAATGTCCAACACCCCAGCCTGGCTACCTTGACTCCTTTGGTTTTTTAAGATCCAAAGCTAATTATGCTATCTAAATTTAGATAGCACAAGGTCCTGCTTCTCAAGCCCAGCAGCATATCTTTCTTCACTATAGGCCTAATAGACTCAGATTTTGGCAGGAGCAGCTTCTCCAGCACCCAGCCTCTGCTCTGTGGGGACACCCCTAATCAGCTTAGAAGGTGCATATAATTTTTGCAGCGCGTCTTTCGTGTCAATTTTTATGTTAATAATGAGAGGATCATGACAAAAATTGCCAATCATGTACCTAGATGGAGCTCCTTTGAATACATGACTGTAAGAAAGTTCCTCGTTTTGAGACCCGCTGTCAAGTGCTAACAACCCGCGGAGGGAAGTCATTAGACATACAAAAGAGCTGGAACAAAGCGACAGTCCTGGTACACAGGATGCACTGCAGAAGGATGGTGATATTTGACAGATGTAGGGTTTAAAATATCGCATTAAGAGCAGCATACAAAGACTTCCTCGTTGTTATTTTTTTTTTTTTAGCTGATCATGGGAAATACCTCGAGCATCTCCTTTTATTTACCTACATTTGCTGAACCTCATTATATCGAATCCAGTATTTTCATAAGTGTGTAATCCCTTCAGGACCTCTTCACTCAACACACACACATACTGTACACACAGTGACGGGACTGAGCAAGGTTCAGACAAAATAGCCTGGCTTTTACAATCTGTCTGCGCCTGTAAAAATGGCTATGTGCTATTTTATTCGTTCCTGTTGGGACATCACCGATATGTTAATTATAAAACATGTGAAACTGTAAATCGTGAAATATTTTGCAAATATTATTATGGATAGTCCTACTGATAGTTGAGAACTGAATTATTGATCGCCCTGGAAAAAAAATTTGCTTCATGAAATTTGTTGGGTGGTAGGCTATTTTTTAAACTTTTTTTGTTTTGTTTTTATGTTATTTATTTTGTGTGACTTGCTGAATGTTTTTTATTTTTATGATTTTAATTTTTTAATGTCAAAACACTGGATGTACAACGCCAATGGGAGCATCACGTAGCCTGACAAAATTGGCCTGTAAAGCTCGACCAGTAGTCCAAAATTCACGATTTGTACTTCGTGCGAAAATTAAATGATGGAGATGGAGATGGAGAACATTTCAGTCAAAGGAAAGAGGCTTTAAAAAAAAGGGCTGACAAAAACGAGCACTGAAATTAAACAATGAAAAAAGAAAATCGTCCCTGGGGTCTCTGTTATAACTCTATATCTCTGTATTTAAAATATCAATGACTGTATGAATTTAAATATTTTAACTTGAAAAAAAAATGTGCAATATGAAATGTAAATCATGTTATTTATTGATCGTGTTTGTTCTTGGAAAATAAAATAAAAAAAACATCTTTACACATTTCTGCTTCTTCACATTAATGACACGAGAGGTTGACTCTTAAAATTGGATTTCGTTACAGCAGTTTCAACTCTCATTTCTCGACAGAATCTGAACGCTACACATTGGGAACATATTATGTTATATGTTATATTCCGAGAATGAAGACATCTCTTTATTTAGGTGCTGTGACACCATTCCTATAGGAAACACGGTGTAATATTAATTAAAAGGACGTGTAAAGCTACAGGGAATATGAGGCCTGCCATCACGGGTCATTCCGGCCCTATAATTTACCATTATTTTTACATTACCTCTAAATGATACAAGCTGATACTGTCGTTAATTGCACTTGGTTAAAATATAGCCTCCACCAGAATGGCCCCGAGAGACTTTAAGATAGGTTGCTTTTTTGAACGTCCCCATTAAAAGAAATAGGATTAGAGCAGCAAATATGGGCGTGATATATCACCATGTTTCCTTGCTCTTTACTAAAGCGAGGGGTTGCAACCCATACAACAAAAGCATTGAGATAGATGGAGGTGTAAAAGGGAAAAGACAAGAGGCCAGAAAAACACTGGCCACAATAACACGATTAGTTTTGTATCCAATGTGCAGGACTGAAAAAAGAATTCATCATAATGCAGAGAGGACTGTCTGTCACCTTCGCTGAATGGTTTTTGACAAGAAAATAAATCTTTGGGTTGTTTAATATATTTTATATTTTCTTTATTTCGGTGCTAATAGAAAAACCAAATTAAATGTCCAGCAGCGAGATAGAAATGCAAAGATCGATGATCCTGCCCCTACTGTCCAATCACCCCTATTTAATTGACTGTATTTTCAGGGTAATTGAACTGCTTGTTGTAAATTGAGGATTTTATAGAAACGACATGAAAACTACATTTACTGACATTCATCGCATCTTTGACATTGATTATCTGATCAGCGCCGTGTCATGCTAACCTCCAATTCTTCATTACACACTGTTTATGAGCTGTTACAGAACAACTTGCTTGTTCCAGAGTGATTGATTGCCTTATTAACGCGTGTTCTTGTAAGTGTGACCGGACTGATTACGATGCATATGTTTAGAATAATGTTTCATTTAGCTGACTGCGAGTAATGCAGGGTGACAGCTGCTGCGGGAGGACAAAAAACCTAAACTACAGGGAGCAAGCGGGGCCAAAACGCATTTAAGGTGGAACTAGAAGACAGCGCAGACCCCTAATGGTCAAATGCAGTCACTCAGCGCCAGATGAAGGGCTGGCAGCTCAGTAGGGCCTTCAGTGAGCCAAGTGAGGGCTAAAATACAACATTATTGTGACTAAAATCACGATATGTAAGTCCTTTTGTTCCTCCTAATGGTTTAAAGCAGGAACTTAAAGCCACAACTGTGAGATTACACTCCAACACAGCTCAGGCTTGTTCTTAAAACATATTGTCCCCACATTTAAATCTGGTGCAGCTCAGTATTTACAACTGACATACCAGCTGTTACATCAAAACATTCATATCAATCAAATCTCATCAAATAAGAAAACATATAAGCACTCCACATCTTCAAATCCTCCTCATTGTAGGATTTTTCTTATCTGTTCAGCGAGTGTTTTTCTTGTCCGAAATGTAAGACATGAACTGCAGCCTGATGAGATTTATGCCACCATTATGCTTCTAAAGCAGGCTCTGCTCTGTTTGTCTCAAATCATTGCCTCTGTTCAAATGTTACTTTCATATATTACATGACATTAATTCAACTATAGCTCATTAAGACAGAATGAAATGGTTAAATTAACTTATCAACCCATAATGATGATGAATGAGGTATTAATTCAGATACAAGCTGGGCAATTTGCAATTTTGCGCGTTTTGATGGTTCTCAAATAACATTTAATAGAACGGGTCATCCCCTCAATCAATTACATGAGCGTATGAGTCGGTCGTATGGAAAATCCTTTTTTCATGCATATGTATTGAAATGTGTTACCAATTATCCTTGGAAATTGCTTTTATTGGTGTAAAGACTAATTCTTTCCAGCAGTCCTAAGCTCTGGATGCGGTTAAGGTGGTACAATAAACTGCTATTCTTCTGACTTGTTCTTGAAACACAGCCTGAGACACCTTTATTAGGAACAAATGTATTGTTTTCACATCATGTTTGAGAAATCTTAAGAGTAAAATATATTTGAGAGAAGTACATTTGAAATATAATATTATTTTAGCTCATTTTAACTGTTTCTAGTTACATCTCACGTCAACATTACATACAGTTTGTTATTTTTTGTGAAGAATGCGTTTGAACTGGGAAAATGTGCAGTCACTGGGGCAACTGGAGTGTCACTTAAAGGGCGGCTACACTTGAACATACAAAAAAAAGCTGAAAGAGCAGCTGAAAAACATCAAATCATCAAGTTGTCATCAAGTTTCAAATGGCAGTAAAATTGTGCACATACAGGATCTGTGCTTAATGTAAAAAACACAATAATATATGGTTTTACATGCTGCCTTGATACATGTGTATTTTATGGATGGACCCATTTTCGGCTTGGCTGATTATCGCGGCCAATATTTAGCATTTTTCCGATTATCGGTATCAGGGATTTTTCTGTTAGATTGCCAATAAAGTACACTAATTTAAAAATGTGCTACTTTGGCTCTGATGCAACATCCTCTAACACAACACTATCTGATTGTTGATGAACACATCACAATGAACAGCCTATAAACAATAAGATAATATGAATCTGCAAAGTAACTAGTAACTAAATGTATCAAAAAATGTAGTGGAGAGGAAGTATAAAGTAGCAGAAAAAGGAAAGTACGTCAAAATTGTACTAAAGAATAGTACTTGACATACATTTTTACTGCAAGTTAATGTCGTTTCCTAATATTAGTTACCTGTTTCCTTGATTTCTAATGATTTTTATCGATATCGGCCCTGGAAAAGATGTATCGGTTGACCCCTAATTTATATATACTTTATTTTTTACATAATTACATTGGAAGACACACACAGGAGATGTTAGTCATACAGTGTTACACTTTCCATGACATTCATTCCTGTTTCACAATTACACTTACCATATCAGTTGTCAGACTCTTCGTTAGCCAGGTTTGTAACCCATTAAGACCAATACTCTTCTCCCTTTTCTGTCTGTAATCTTAAATCGGATGTCACATCTTCCATACTGTATATGTTGTTTTACATGCCTGACCAATTGTAAAACCATATTTTCCAGGTCCCAGGATTATTCTTAGTGTCATTGAGATTCACTGTGCCCTATTGTCATTGGAATTAAAGGCACACTATGTAGTTTTGGAAAAGAAATTCAGACACTCAAAAAGGTAATATTTACAATATCGATAAGGTAATAATACCAACTTAGAAATATCTATTATTTCCACAACTGAATAAACAAGCTGTTCTCAGAGGAAAATAAGGTCCACAGAACACTGTTTGAAGCTAGATTGGTGGCAGGGTCCGCCACATATAAACAAAGTAAAACAGTATGAAACTGTGTTGTCCTTTAAGGTCAGTTTGTTTATTCAGTTTATTCAGTCATGAAAACAAAGACAGTTTATGTATCTAGTTTGTTTAAGCGTGAAAATCAGTCAATGAAGATCTTTCTCTTCTGATAAAAATGTCTTCCCAAAAACTACATAATGCACCTTTAAATGACACGGTGCTCTATGGGAATTCCTGACAAAATCCCAAATCCCACTGGAAATTCCTAAAATCTAAACATACCATTATTGGTTGTCTCAGAGTGATTTTTGGTTTTAATTCATTTTAATTTCAGAATCATCATCACTGTTTTTCCACTATACTCTTATTTTCAGACAGCGTTTGCCAGTACAAATAAATGTCACTTCTATGGTTCGTTTCATTACAGTCATTATGTTGTGGACCCGTCTCTGGTGTAATTCTTTAATGAGTCTGGCTCCCAAGAGGGTTCTTATTTTACATTTTTTAGTTTGACACAATATGTAGAAGTGAAGCCTTGAATTATTTAAGGCTCATGTAAAAGACAAGTAAGATTATTTCTCCAGACTAAAATAAGAAAGGATCCTGACCTCACCGAAGCGTGTGGCTAGACGTTTGTCTAAATCAATGTTCTCAACAGTGAACACGTTTATAGAGGCGGATAGGCTCAAACAAGTGTGCAGTTACTTTTTTTTCCCCACAAGATGCTGTGAGGATACCTCTCCCCAGTGACCACTTCACTTCAACGTTTCGACTTCCCTGTTATCTGAAGATTTTGAAGTTAAAATGGAGAGAGTGCTTCAAAGTGACAAACAGTGACAAAGTGATCTCCTGTTGCATGTCTAATATCATTTCTTACGTTTCGACTTAACAATGGCTTTTCAAATGTAACTGATCTGTCCCTACAACTACCGTGAGTACAGAACCACAAAGCAAACAAGCAACAAAAAAAAAGTTATATAATAATTAAACATTAAAAAAGTGTTTTGAGGTGAGCAGAGAAGGGCTTTGACTGTCAAGTTTGTATATCATATGATGAATACAAAAAATGACTATTGTGTATAATTACTTTGTATCAGCTTCACTGTTTCCATGTATTGAACCTTTCATACGTTTAAGTGTATTATAAATATCTTAAAATCGTATTTATATCATTGGTCCCTATCAAGAGTTTCCTAAAACCGGTCACACAGGATCATACTGTAGTACATGACCACAGTATGTGCACAGAATAGGGGCCATCCTATTTCATTTGCTACGGAAGCCCTAAACGGTCATGTGTCAAACAAATTATTCATAACCAGTTGAATCTTATTTATTATCCTTGAAAATCACAAGTTATTTATGTCATTATCTCGGACTAACAAATCTGACATTTTCAGCTTAAATCAGCAACTACACTTGTCAGGACACCATCTACAGTATGCATGCTGGCATGTCCCTGTCGATCTAAAAAGCATTAAGGTATAAGCATTAAGAGGGAATGACCTTTTGTTTTTTCATGATAACGGGTTATTTATCTCTTTATATCGGGAAATCAAAGAAAATTTTACTTGTCATCCCGGGAAAATGTAGGAAATAATATGTTTGATCCATGACCATTTATGCCTTCCCCATGAAAGATTAATATACTAAGTAAAAAAGATTTGAGTGAGGATGAAAGATTGCCATGCTGTCATCCCCTAAATATCATACCTGGTTGTTAGTACAAACAGACTGAAATGATCGAAGTTCATGTTCAGTGGCAAAGCAGAAAGTTAAAGTGACATTTGAATAAAGCTAAAGAGAAGAACCGGTTGGGATGGAGGGAGATCAGAGATAGTGCTCTTACGTGGCACTCACCAAAAGTTTTTAACTGTCAAATCATTCCCATATGTTTGAAAGGTAGCTCTTAAAAATTGGTTGTTCTCCCCTTCATAACAGACAGTGAATGTATTCAAGTTGCACTGTCTGATATCATTGCGTTGTTTGTTTTTTATTAATGTTGCTCCAGGACCATCATTGAAACTGACCAATCATGTGTTTGTAATGTCATAGCTTAGAAACTTGCAGAAAAAAAGACACGGAAAATACACACATGGGAGAAGTTATCCATTCAAACACCTGTTTAACACTGAAAGAACAGATTTGTTCCCAGGCTATCTAGTGCCATCAACAGGTAAAAAATGTAATGTAGTTTAGGACCAAATGGTTGCAAAACATCTGACTTTCACATCAATCTCAGCTGTACATTGTGTGTAGTGCTAACTGATAAATGGTACTAAGATGATGAACAGAAAATTGTGTCTTGCACTTTGCACACTGTTACAAAATCAAAATGAGCATAACATCCTGATGTACTTGTAGCCATCCCTCTGACTGTGATGTCTTTGGTCAGATAAATTCTGTCAATGCCTAAACAAGTGAGGCCAAACAGTGATCAAGGCCACACATTGATGTCTGTCCTGAACAAGTTTTGTTAAATAAAAATGTCAATTGCCCAATTCTTGCATTGTTATCTTTTGTGATGATATGAGTCAACAAATTAGCTTTATCTGGGCAAGTTTATACATTTTATTATACACATGTAGTATTATATTGCCAGCTATATTGTTGAATAAAATATAACCATATTGGAATAAATATTTGAATGAAATACTGAAAACTAAACAAAAAATCACTGCAACTGATCACATTGTTAAACATCACATAGTCCAATTTGCAAACATTGCTCACAGTGGCCCACTACAAGTAGAAAAAATGTGATTTTAAATAATATTCATGAACTGGACTTCATTATTGAACTTTGTTGAACCAGTATAGCAACATATCTGAAGAATGAATTAGGTCATTTATTTATTTCAATAAAGCTCAACAGGCTGACCTGAATCAAGAACACTGTGGCTATGTTATATATAAACCAGATGTCCTGCAAGCAGTATTTGAAGTACGTTGTAATCATTTTTAGCAATAAACTATAAAGGTTTTGACCAACACACCACCCATATTCACAAACACTGCCAGACTCTGTCATTGGTAAACTCAAAGCTGTCTCTGTTGCTTTCCAACATCTATTTCTGCTCAATAAAACCATCATTCAGCCCATAATACTCTACTGTTCACCATGTATCCTTAACATTTAATCCATCTTCATCAGGGACATACTGCTCTGTCTTTTACACACTACCTCGAAAATCACTGGCCTGCTCACCTCCGACCTCTCAGATCTCAACAACAGAGCCATCGCATGCAGCACTGACCATAGCAAACACCCACCAACCCAATTAACACATACATTCTATGAA
The DNA here is from genome assembly GCF_040436345.1 of Pagrus major. NCBI lineage: Eukaryota > Metazoa > Chordata > Actinopteri > Spariformes > Sparidae > Pagrus > Pagrus major. Next base: position 17,502,680 of record NC_133223.1, read on the forward strand.
GAAGTACATTAAGGTTCGAGTAATGTCTCTCCTGTTTTAGCAGCTCTTAATACTCTACAACACTGATGACAAGGACACACAGCTTTTTGCTTATTTATGTTGTATATGTGCGCGTATGTGTAGATGGGTTAGGTGTGTGGATGCATCTGCACCATGTTGACTAAGTTCCATAGTTGGCATATTCAGCTTTAACAGATGATGAACAATAATGTACCATGTTTATGAAGAATGAATCCACCTACCTGTAACACCCCGAGTTTATGCCTCGCTGTCATTATTCACCACTTGTTGTGACTTCCTCATTAGTCCTGTTCATTTGATGGATTTACATACCGGTGAATGATAACCACCTGAACACAAATACCTGGCAAGTAATTTTTTCTGAATTCACAAGGTAATGAGGACTACACAAATGCACAAATGAATACTAAGAATATATCAGTTGGGTTCTTTAAGCTTGGGCAAAAGAAAGCTGTATTTCACAGGACTCATAGGAAAAAGACACCTTTGTTGACCAGTTATGACCCATCTTGAAATGCATAGTTCAAAGGTAACGGCACCTAAACCAGGACACTGCTGGTTCTCTTTGTGTACTCACCTTTATGCTGCCATTTCAGACGTGGGTGCATTTGGTTCCACATCAGCACATCGTCCTTCCTTGACATCCACTCTTCAGTGAGTGCCCGAGTGATGAACTTCACATAGTAGAAGTAGTGAACCCTTTCTTGTCCTCGGCAAGGAAACCGGGGCAAGGGGTCGACCAACGACGAAATCAACCAGCCTGCACAGCCAATGAAAGGAAGTACCTTCAGTTTGAGCAGATGAAAGCATGGATTCCTTAAAGCAAACACACAAAAATGTGTATTAAAAGGACTGACAGTGTAGTTAGCAATGGAGGTCCAACAAGCTAACAGTGTTTAGCTACAGCCACTTGCTATGACATCAGTGAGGCTATAGAATACGACTAGCTTGCTAGCCTCTCTACAGTATACAATATCTCAGAGCTTATCTTATAGCCTGGGTCAGAATAGCCATGAGTATCACAGCCAATTATGTTCAAATATTGCCGGAAAAATAACACAAACAAACATCTCTGTAACCACTAGCTTCAGGAAAAACTACAAATGTAGCTGCTGCTCAAACATGGTAGAACCAGGAAGTATAAACAGACCTTAGATCCTCTGCTGACCTTTATGCATGAGGACCAGAGAGTCAGTGAGGTAAGACAAGGTAAGACAATACTTTGATATTGCAGCACAGCAGTTGAGCCTGCTTATGGTAACAGGCTCAACTGCTCTTGTTAAATACTGTTTGTAGGACTGACTGCCATGGCTGCCAAGAGGTGCAACCAGAAACAATTGTTTCTCATGGAAACAAGTCCACACCGAGATGCCACTCCTGCCCACTGATGCCCTGCAAGTTTTACTACTTTGCATGCCAACTGACTCAATCACTCTCCTGCAGTGCTTCACTGTGTTTTAGCCATGAATTGTGTATATCCAAGACCTCTTACACTCTGTAAGGTCATCAAGTTGCTTTAAGATTGATTTTTACTTTGCATGTCAGGGTGATGCAGAGACCATGTACAAGGCTATATTCTGTAGCTCTGCCAAGGAACTGCCAGAGCTTATACTTCCATCTCCTCAACACAACACATTGGGGGACATGTACATCATATGGAGTCCACAGAGAATCTAAGTGGTTGAATTGTGCTGTTAACATGTCTCCGATCCTGGTTGCATTAACACAAAGTTATACAGTAGAAGTATACTGTATCAGTGTTGAAGAATACTGGGATTGTCATTCAAATACATGTTTGAAATCTGTAAGCTGATTGTATGTTAGTGCTTTTGTGTGAATGGATATGTTGTATGAATTTCCCTGGTTGTACTTGTGTCTCTTGCATAAAAGATCTCAATAAGATTACCTGATTAAATAAAGGCTATATATAAATCTGGGCTTGATGGTGGCTTACTGAGAGAGATACCATGTAATTGAAATGTCCCTGCTTTGATCCCACAGTTGTTGCATGTCATAGCCCTCTCCTGCAATGCTTCCTGTCTGATAATATCAGACAGGAAAAAACAAATAGCGGTAGAAAATGCCCAACTGTCATGACTGACCTAGACAGCCAACTAAAAGTTTCAATCCTGCAGTGTATGTGAACACGGGCCATGTCGTTTTTTCATGATCAAGACAGACTGCCCATGACTGACAGATCTCCGCACATATTTCCTAGTCCAGCCTTTGACATTGCCAAAGAGACATCATTTCGTTACTGTCAGCCAAGTTTTTTGTTAACTTTTGGCATCATGCATCTGGGACTGGGGAGGTCAGAAGTTAGGAATTTCAAATAGGAAATGTCAACCGCACATTGAGCCTCTTCCTTTAGCACTAACATGAGGTTAACAGATGTGTTTTTGACTTTTGGATGGATTGCCATCAAATTGGGTCCAGACATAATGACAAAAATGAGGATTCAGCAGTCTGAGGTAGTCAAATATAATTGTTTTTTTTCCAAAGTTACAGTCTGTTTAGTGCCAAAATGTGTGTATTAAACATAAATGTTCACTTTCAGTCGACATAGGCATGAGGGTATTATTTTAAGACAGAAAATGTGAACCTGTCCTTTAACTGCTGTTGTTTGTCCATGATGACCAATGGCTGCCAGCAAGACAATTAAGTTAATATTGACAGGATTCATTTTATTTATCATTGTCCACACATATGGAAAAAAAGGGGGAAAAAATCGAGGTAAAAGGTAAAAAAAATACTTTTTTTGATGCATTAGACTATTGTTTTAGAGGCAATGTACACCAGAGCTCGCAGTCCCTGTTTTGAGATAGAACCTGTTCAGATTACTAACATGCGATTATGGAAGAGAGTCTTTCCTTTCTAAACTAGTCAAAAATGGTGGTTTATCTGGTTTATCTTCCAAAGGTGCTGATTTCCTCTGTAATTCTTGAAACCAAAGAGTTTTTTAATGTTTGTCCAAATGTAAGAAGTCCTTAGAATAGTTTTTTTCTGTCTGCAGTGAGCTAATAACAAAGTGATATCCAAGTATTTTTTCTTAAATAGAAAAAGTATTATGTTTAACTGTTGTTAAAGCAAATCATTTAATTCTCAGTGAAGATGTTGGAACATGTTCTCTTTTCTGTTTCCATTTTTCAGTCCATTTTTGCTCATATGTTTTCACCAAATAATGGGCTTCTTGTGATCCTCTCAAGCTCTTATGAGTACCCTCCGGCCAGCGCTGTGCTCTCATACTCACTAATGAATCTCACTGTTTAAGTTATATTTGCAATTTTATGTATTAAACCCACAAATCTAAACATCAACTGGGAAATTATGCCTACTGGCATTTTACAGCAATACAAAAAAATGTGCTGGCTTGGCCTAGAATAGAGAATGTGTGAAAAGAGTGTGTACCACTCCAAAAAACTTCAGGTTCTGGATCACAGAACAAACTGGAGACAAAAGTCATATTACATTCATTTGGCACTTTCATCCAACGTAATTTACATTTTTCGCAGTTCTATGCTATGAGAGCAATTTGAGGTTCAGTGGCTTGTGCAATGATCCAGAAAATGGCCAATCAATGGTCAACCAATGGTGCTTCAGCTAGTACTGACATGATTGGCTTATATAAAGAAAATAATATTATCACAATAACAGCAGAATTCCATTCAATATCAATAACATTTCACACTATCTGTTATTGCATGTCAGATTAGCTCATTTCACTGATCTGCACCATGTGAATCAAGTCCAACTAGACCTCCCAGCTGTAACTTAAACAGTCACTTTGGGAGAAATGACATATAATAATTCATGTACTTTGGTAAGTTGCTCAACTGTAATACTTACCTTGGTTTACTTTTGATACCTTAAAGGATAAGTTCACTCAAAAGAAAAAACAAAATCCAGTCATTATCTACTCACCCAAGTTTCGTAGTCCACAAACATTTTTGGAGCTTCACAGCAAAACAGCATTAAAGCATTTTTCTAATCAACCGAAGTAGATGGGGACTTGTTTTAAAATGTAAAAAATAATAAAACAACAACAACAAAAAAACTTAAATGGCTCCATACAGCTAGTCAGGCATAATACAAGTTTCCGAAAGCCCCGAGATCCCAAATAGGTTTGAAAAAACTTTTATTTACAACCGTTTTTCAGTTGAAACCTTCACTGTAGCTGCTTAGTTAAAAGCATATCCCGTCTGAGGTGGGTGCATGAGCTTGTCAAGAGCGACAATGCCTTTCTTTTTTCCTTTTCTTTTCTTCTTTTACATTTTTAAGCCAACTACTTCAGTTCAATGTTCAGTTCAGTTTTTTTGTGAAGTACAAAAACAAGTGAGGGTGAGGCGATAATGACTACATTTTCATTTTTGGGTGAATTTACCCTGTAAGTCGATTCTTATACCTATTTTTGATTAAGTAAAAACTTGAATGCAACACCTACTTACTAGTTTTACAAAACTAAAAGATCTGGGTACTTCCTCCACTTCTGCTCTGCTGCTATTCTATTAATACACCTACAGCAACAACAACAACCACTTCCACTTGTTCCACCACCAGTAGTGGCCCAGCTAAGTGTTTCATAACCACCAGCAAGAACAGTGGCAGACATCATCAAAACAAGTGAATCGCAAAGTTGTCACTCTGACACTATCACGTTGTCCTTGGGATAACTTGCTGTTGACTTAGTGTGCATGAAACGTGATAGCACCAACATGTAGTCGGTCCCCTCAGGCACAGACAGGCAGATACCTGTTGAAGGCCCAGCACCGCTCATGCTCCATGCTGCTCTGTCAGTGGACACTCCCCCATCTTGGCTCACACACCCTCCGTCTGAAGACAAGCTGACTGCAGTCCTGCCACAGGCTGCTGAAACTGGGACAACTCCGCCGCCAAGGTAAATACACCCCTGTAGGCTATTTCACAACACTTGGCAGTCGTTCATTCACTTTACAGCCACATTATTCGGCCTATCTTGCAAACGCAATGCCGCGGTGAATGTTTAATAAGTTAGCTACGGCTGCTGTTTGTTATCGTGATGGACTGCGGGCTGCATTAGCATTAACAGCTAGCCATGATAAGCTAGTTGTGCGGCGATGCTAACGCTAATGATTTACTCCTCTGATGTATTAACTGGGTTAAGAAGTTACTTAGGAAACGTTAGCTGCAAATAGCGACATGGCACACCTCCCCTGCGATTTAGCCTTTGCTGTGAGGTTACCGCTGACTTCAGGCAACGCTTTTATTAAGTGACATTGACTCCGAAAACATAGAGGGAAGTTATAAGTTAGCAACAGTGTCGTGAGTTCACCGGTAGGAGTTTTAAAGATGGTGTTTTACTCTGGTGTCCATGTCTCATCTGTGATACTCAGTTAAATTAGGCGAGCTATAATGTGCAGTCCTCAGAGAGTTCAGCTGGAGTTGTGTAACTTACGTAGCATGTGGCAACCTTATCTAATGTTTAAATTACTGATGTATGTTGTACGCAAACGTGTCTGAAATACGTCTTTCTACTACAGCAGCACCGCAATAACTCATCATCAGTGGTGGAATGTAACGAAGTACATTTACTCGAGTACTATATCTAAGTACACATTCGGGGTACTTGTACTTAACTTGAGTATTTCCATTATGTTCAGCTGAATTCTTCTATTCCCTTACATCTCAGAGGCACTTTTTACTCCACTACATTTGTCTGACAGCTTTAGTTACTAGTTACCAGTTACTTCAGGTTACAGTTTTTATACTCTTCCTGTGCAGTGAAAACTAGGAGTCGACTGATGGGGCTTTTGCAGTGCCGATACCGATTATTAGGAATCAAGGAGACTGAAAACAGATATTTGGGACCGATATTTATTTGCATTAATAACGAAAATCTTGAACCTCAATACAATTTACTCAAGTGCTGTACTCTTAAGTACAATTTTGAGATACTTTACTTGAGTATATCCATTTTCTACTACTTTATAGTTCCTCCCCACTACATTTATTTCATAAGGTTAGTTACTAGTTACTTTGCAGACTCAAATTATTTTGTTGTTTATGGGCTATTAATTGTGATCTGTTACCAATCAGATATTGTTGTGTGTGGAACATTGTGTGAGAAGATGTTGAATTAGAGCAAAAGTAGCCCATTTTAAATTAGTTTTAATAGAAAAAAAATCACTGATACAGATAATTGAAAAATGCTGAATATCGTATTATCATAATAATGTAATCAGCCAGGGCCGACAATTGGTCCACCCCGAAAACCAGGTATCTCAAATGTGTTGATTTTGAATGTTTGTGATGAACTAAAGGATCAAATGTTCTTATATGGGTGAAGAAAATTCTCCGGCTTCTTAAGCTAAATAAACTATTTAAAGCCCTCTTGGATTAGCTGGTAAATTCATCGCCACAAAGCTGAAAACAGGCTGTTTTTTCTGAGCTCATGAAAGTTTACTTTTCAGAGATCCATGGTTCTCACAGGACAGCGATGCTACAAACATGTGATGACCTTATAGAATATGATGCATTGCTGTAGATTAAACTACTTAACAGTATATAAAGTAGTTAAAATGAGCTCAGTCTTTGCAACCATAATATTAATCCTAAAACATTTTTATACATATTGATAGAACACTGATAGGGACCTTTTTTTCTGCATTGTATTGTGTTATACTGAAAGATATTTCAGCTATTTTGTCCCTCATTTGCCATCATATAAATAATAGTAGCCTACATATTAAAAATGCAAGAATATAATATTAAGGATATCAGTATAGTTTATTATAATTTATCAGCCTCACAAACAAAAAACCTCTTAAAAATAGTTTTATCAAATCATCGTCATCATATATCTAAAATAAAGTGCAAATTGAGTGTCTATTCAAGCCAGTTACTGTTGTTAACAGGTGGAGAGATTATCTGTGAGAGAAAATCAGAGGAGGGTACCAGAAACAAAATATCCTGCACACCCTCATTATCAACATGGGGGCTGTCATCTCACGGTGGAAGGTTTGTTTTCAAACTTTTGCTTATTATGTCTTTCCACTTCATGCTGCTTGGTAAATTAAATTATTGCACATTAGTTGGCCATATTGTATTTTGTCTAATTGAAAGTTTAGTTGTGATTTTTGAACTTTAGATGTAATGGATGGTCTTCTGCAAATAATTTTACCGCGCCATTTAGGCACAAATACTGTTCATATGCTAAGATAGCTCTACATAAATGATAACAAATAAGATATGTATGCTTATTATTGCACCATTCTATGGCATATTGGCATGCACAAGCTAACAAAATACTTCCACCAACAGCAGAACCCACACATGATACATACACAAAATTTGCTGAAGAGGGAAGATGGAACAGGAAGTTTCTAGAGGATTTCAAGAAGTTGCTTGCACAAAGAGCACTGTTGTTTTGGCAAATGTCATCATTTGTTCTCTCTGACCAGGATTATGAAATGTTTGACTTACAGGCTAAACCATCCACTGTGGAGATTTTGGAAGGAATCGATAAGGTATGCATAACCTAAAATACATGTCAAATAGTGTGCCAGTAGTGCTGTTTTGAATTCACTAAACACATTTAAATATCATGTTTAAAGTTTTTCCTTTTTTACAGTTTCACGGGGTGGGAGAAAATGCTTTACTAAAGCAAGACAAATCCATGCTTAAAATGTTTTGTAATATTTACGGCCTAACTCTGCACTTTGGATTGGTTGAAAAAACAGACATAAACACGAAACATCTTCACAATCACAATCACCAAAACGGAGATAAGACAGTAAAACTTTCTACCATTATGGTCCTTTTAATTGAAGATAAAAAAGAAAAAAGAGAGAGAAAGTGCCTCGTGAGAAATTGAAACAGAAGTTTTTTAAAGTAGATCCCTTGACGTTTGGTGCGTCCAAGCTTGCAGAAGGTGCCCGCTGTCAGTCAAATGAGTAAAACACAAATGAAGCATTATGTGTAAAATGTACCAAAGGCATCTGTTGGTGTAATTATGACCAATGATGTATATGAAGCTACACAATCCAGAAACACCCACATGCTCTGCAATTGCTTTCTAAGATGAGTGATTTCAACTATTCACACTGTGGAAAGACAGTCAGTGGGACATTTCAAGGAAAAGTTACTGGTAAATTGCTTATTTTTATATACAGTACTTCAAGTCACGTAAACTCATGCAGCTCTTTATAACTTGGTTTTTATTTTTGTAGCGCCGGAAATGAGTTAACTTGGTTATGGTAACATACTCACCAAAGTAATTGCAGACATCTGGGAGGCAGTGACACTGTCAAAATAGGCTGAAAGGGGCAACTAAAATAAGCAGTTAGAAAAATCATGTAAGCTGTAAACAGGCCAAAAATTGTGCCAGTTTATCTAAACCAGAGATCTAAACATCTAAACATCTTCCCCGACAAAACTTTCTTTCAGCCTACAGAATATTAGCAAATTCTTTATAGCGACGTCTTCGCATTCCCATCGCCAGTTATTTTAGCGAGTACAGTATTTTCATAAGCAATGGAGCCAATGGCCAGAGCTCTGAAAATAAAAAAACAAGTTGTAATAAACTGTTCTTTTCCTTAATTAAACATGCAGATAACACAAGTCAACACATGTGTCAATGAATGTCAAATCAGCTCCTTGTTTGCTGAGTGATAGGGCTTTGCTGTTCTTCCCCAGCTAAGCTAGTGTTAGGCTATTTTCAGCACCTGTCCTTGGAGCCAGAGACCCTTCACATACACTGAAGAGGTCAGGTTCTATTGAAGTTGTGAAGATAAGAGTGTCAGGCCTGTTAATTTCTTCTAGAAAAATCCTGCAATCTATTATGGAAGTATATTTCGGCAATAATATATTTTTCATGTGCATGATTACATGCACACATGCATTATATGCTGTAAGGCTTAATGTAAGGTCATTTTAAGCGGTGCTTAGAGTGACAGACACACATGTTACAGTAGAAACCATAGTGTCCAGAGTTCTTCCCATTCTGTCGACCAGCTATTTATGGATGGGGTAATGAGCACTTGAAGGCAATGGTGTAAGCTTTCAATGTGTAAAAAAACAAAACAAAAGGTGGATGAGCCATTAGTAAAATGAATTGCAAAATGATGATGAATTACTCAAGTAGTTGGCTTTTCTGCCTGAAGGGAAACTAGATCATGATCTAAGGTTGAGCGATCTGGTGATTATAGATAGTGATCGATTTTGAGGGTGTCTACAATCAACGTTTCAGGCGAATCATAAAGATTACGGTATTTAATGTCCTCTTACATCTGTTTCCAAACTTCACATAATCTAATTGACTAGCAGATCAGTGCTATGTCAACAAACCAGTATGTCTCTTCCTTTTGTTGAATAATTCAAAGTTGAATTATTCAATATGAGTTATAGCCAGCAACATAGCGCCAGAAAGAGTTGTGTTTAAGGTAATATTATGTTTTAACACTGCAAATGGTTAAATTCTTAGGCTATTTCAAGTCTGGCTAAAGTCTACAGGTCATTTCATTACTTTTTATGCTCCCACTAGTTAATGCCAAGTTTGGATTAAACTGGATGTAGGATATCCTAATGCTGCAACTAATGATTATTTTCCCCAGAGGCTTGTACTACATATAAATTACATTGGATTTAAATATTTAGGGGAAACTCAAAAAAGCCTGCCTGTTTTATATTTTCAGTTTTGTTTATGTTAGCATTTGAACATAATCTTTTCAGTTGTACGTAAATATGTGCAAAATGGACTGTTAATACAGAGTGTGTGTGTGTGTGTGTGTGTGTGTGTGTGTGTGTGTGTGTGTTATCAATTCTACAAAGCTGTAATAAGATCACATTTGTGTATTAAATAACGCTCCTTTCATTTGTCCTCACAGGATATACAGGTTCTTGAAGAATACAGTGAGAAGTATCAGAAGCAGTTGAAGACATGGGTTTGGCGACTGCTTCTGTATTCGTCTCTTCTCTACCTGATCACATGTGCAGTTGTGTATTCCTGGTACCTGCCTGAACAGGTGATGGGGCGGCTCATATTGTGTCTCCCCTTCCTAATATTTCCATTATTGTAAGTACACAAGATAGTCTTGTCGACACATAGTAGTTACAGATGGCTACGTTTTCTCTAAACTGTAACAACAATGTTACTAATCAACTATTTTTCCGTTTCCCCGCTAGAGTTTGGTTACTTCGAAAAATGCTTATAATTATTTTTTCACGAAGAACTGAAAAAAATAGTAAGACCTGTTTTCCTATTTATGCATAACTTTTTTTTAACGTTCAAACTGGTATTGAGCTTAATTTTTTCTATTTTCAGATGACAAATTAGAGGATCTGAAAGCACAAAAAAGGAAAATAGTAAGTGGCTTACTCATATGTTGTTGATTAATTTCTCATTTTGATGGATAGTTTTCCTTTTTACAATTTAGTTTAATATGGCTTAGCATTGTGCTATTAACAAAACAAAACATGTTGTCCCAAAATGACATAAGCATTGAAAATAATGTCACATTTCTTGCCAGTTACATTAAAATCACTTTCATGCATCATGATATAAAATCGAGGATGAAGCACATAAAATTTGCAGTTATAAAATATAATTTTTATGCTAAAATGCTCAAAGAGCATATCTGACATGTCAGTTTACATGGTTCCTTTCACATTTCAAGGGGTACACTAGAGATGGGAACATATCATTTCAATGTAATCAGCACATTTAAGGGTTTTTTTCTCTCATTTTGGGCCAACTTGTATTATACCTGGGCAACCACATTTGTAAAAGTCATTCAGCATAAACAACTATTTGAAAACTAAATATAAGGCTGAGTCAAATTGAAAGACAAAAGACAAGAAAAACATTTTTTAAATAACCTTTTTCTCTGCTTAATGAGGCATATTTGCATAGTAAAGATGAAACTGTTAGTCAGGTTGAGCTGCTGCTAGATGCTTTATAGAAAACCACACTTAGTAAGAGTGTGTTACATTCACTTTTATACAGTATATTTTACTGTTTACACTCAACATGTCAATGCTGAAGTAGTAGTTATAAAGCCATTACATTCATTCTCTCTGACATCACTGAAATTATCTCAGAGTGGTCAGATAAGTGAGAGAAACATAGAAGTCATAATCTCTGTAGGATGTATTATATTTTGATGTCTAGTGGTCTCCAGTGAAGTGAACACTTACACTTCCTTGTAGTGTTCCTCTTGTTGATCCTCTCAGCATTTTGCAGTACGATACTTGCTAATCTCGGATCCGTACAGACAGAGTTTGACAGTGACTTAACCCAGTAAACCACTCTGCTAATGTCACTTTAATTAATAGCATTTAGTGCAGGGAAGAAATAAATCTGAGAAATTGCTTGTCATCCTCTGTCAAGTCTAATAACTTTCAATAATTAGGCCTGATGGATTTTCACACTCTCCATTATCGAAGTAGTGAATGTAATTATTCTTCATATTATATGTAAACATTTAGAAATGTTTGGTACTTATTTTAAATGAAGATGTACAATTTAGTGAAGTAACTTCCTGGTGCCATTTCTCAGTCACGTTTACTTGTAATGCTATGGTAGGTGATTTTAAGATATTAATGTGTGCTTATAAAACACCTATTAATTACATCAGATGATCATTAGATAATTACATGGGACTAGAGCTATTATTCTAGGAGTGATGATAGAAGCAATTGTCCTACAATACCTTTTAATGTCTTGTTCTTTTCCAGCTTGAAGAAGTTATGGAAACTGAGACGTATAAAAATGCTAAATTGATTCTGGAGAGATTTGATCCAGATTCTAAGAGGAAAATGGTGAGTTGTTTTGTTTTTACCTAGAAACATAAAACATCCTGTAATTGAACATTAAATCATGTCCTTGCACTCTCTTGTTATCTGTGTAAAGGAGCTTGAATCCACTCCTATTGGACTGCAGATGACTCCAAAACCAGGACAAGGTATCACTGTGTTTGAATAAGACTGCACTATTTTCCCTGCTTTTTCCTACTATTGTTGAACAAACCTGCAATGTTTTCTGTGTTAGAGCTCCGCCAGCGCAATGTCATGCCAAAGACCCCCTCAGTGGTGGTGAATCCTGCTAGCGTAGCTGCTGCTGCCCGCCCTCCTCTTGCCTCTGGGCCCACCTATCCTGGACGATCTTCCCACTCTGCTCCAGGTGGACCCCCAGAGAGGAACCTGTCGGCTATAGCTGCTCAGCAGAGCTTGATGAGGAAGCCTGTGACCCCTGGAACACCTGTTCCAGGAATCGGTGAGTTACCTGCACACAGGGGGACCACATCATAATGTGGTCGATTAAGGTGTGATTTACTCTTCCCTGGCTCTGTGTCCCCAGTTGCTCAAGGCTCTGTGGTGTGTGTTGTCAGCAAAGGTGCTGTAATTTATACAGTAGTTGTAATGGATAATTATATCAATGTAGTTTTCAAATATCTTACTTAAAGGTCCAACCTTTCTCTAACAAGTGCATGTTTTGAACTAAGATTAGATATAGGCGATAACTTTTGATACAGTCAGAATATGATGGTCGAGAATAGGGGTGTGTGTGGTTAGTCGAGTCGTTGGTTAAACATTGCTACCCTCTTTAGTCGGCACCAGAACTACTGGCCAGTTAAACCTATTATTAATTTATTAATGTACTTTATAAAAAACAAGCAACAAGCGGTTAACTGTTCTGTCAGTGTTTTCTTACTAGTGTACTAGTCTCAAGTTAAAATTTCTGTTAAAACATCATAGAAATAAGTAATTAGGAACTTCCTTAGTCAAGAATATGATGCCTGTGCCATAAATCTTTGGTTGCTTTCAAAGATTTCAGAAGCCATGCAGCCAACACGGTGAAGAAATTTTCCATAGAGCAGTTGTTGTATATGGAATACATGTGTGGAGTCTAGAGGTATTGAATATTCAATATAAATTATTTCTGGACTATGAACACTCAATAGAAGATGCAAATAGGTGCAAACAGTAAAGGAAATGTGTTCCTAGAGGAAGCTGCACGCTGTAATTGCCATGTGGAATGCCAACTGTGAGGTATGCACGAATCAAGATTACATTAACTATGATTAATTAGCCAGACCTGCGTTTGTTCTCTGGGCAATGGTGGTGGAATCTCACTAAATGTCTTTTAATGCTTGGCGAAATTGCCTTTGGCATTGGGAACACCTCACAAATGGTTTACATGACTTGATGTTATCACCTGCTTCAGTGGAAAATTGAAAGTGAAAAGCAATTTGATACAAAGAGTCACCACAGAGTTTCCATATGTTGGTAAATTAATAACCAGCAGGATACTGAGACTCTGCCAAGTCTCACAGAAATGACCAGTCATCTTCCTATGATTGCTCTTGATGTTAGATTATATTAATTACTACTCACCAACACAGCAGGGATTCTGGACGTGCTTTGCAAGTGAGATCTGGTGTTAAGCTATTAAGGAAACGAGGTAGATCTTTGTGAAATTCATCACGGTTTGTGCAGTAAATTGTGAGTCTCAGCCTCACGGTCTCACTGAGTTTTTACTGTAAGCAGCCACAGTTTATTGCAGTTTGTATGCAGGACTGCAGACTGTGTCTAACAGGCATTGATATTGTGCTTTAACAGGGATGCACCCCCCAGGCCCGCCCCTGGCCAGACCTGTGCTCCCCAGGGAAAGGGGCGCGATGGACAGAGTCATAGAGTATCTTGTTGGAGATGGCCCGCAGAACAGGTAAACAACCTCTGCTTCTGAATGGAGACAATCTGTTTTCAGAAATACACTCATATATTGTATATACAGTTTCTCATCCAGGATTATTTTTTTGGCTAGTATAGTTGGTGTACTAAGCAGGTTCTTATCCAACTTTAGAAAATGTGGTGCTACTTAGAGCGGCGACGATTAGTTGATTGATTTATCAGTAGATTTTAAGAAAATTAGAAGCCAAGTATTTTGACAATCGATTAATTGTTTCAGTATTGTTCTTTTTTTTTCAATCACAAATGTCAAACATTTGCTGGATCCAGCTTCTTAATTGTTAGGATTTTCTGCTTTTCTTGATCGTTTGTGATAGTAATTGAGGAGTTGTTGGGTTGGAAGCAATTTAAACGTGTTTTTTAGTCTCTTGGAAATTGTGATGAGCATTTTTCAAAATTTTTTGGCATTTTATAGACTTAACTTAGATTAATCGATGATGACAATATTGGCTAGTTGCTGCCCTAGTGCTGATGCCAAAAATAATGTAATCTGATCATTTTAATGGCATTTATCTCCCTCTTGTTGTGGAAACCAATGTTAAAGTCCTGATAATCTGCCAAGATTCACACTGAATGAAAACTTTGTATCGATGTCAACAAAATGACTTTGATTCAATAATGCCAGTCCATGTACTGTATTCTGTCTTAACTGGATTGTCTTTCCTTCCTCGTAGATACGCTCTCATCTGTCAGCAGTGTCTGTCTCATAACGGCATGGCATTAAAAGAGGAATTTGAATACGTTGGTAAGACTTGGAGAAACACAACACTCTGTGTCAGTCTCCATCAAACACTGCGCCTTCATTTGCCCTCTAGCATTTGGCAGTGTAGTATATCATAGGGCTCTTAAATGCCTCTGCCACTAGCGACCCTTGTAAGCAAAAACGCAACAAGATTGAATATGCAAACTAGTGCTACACATCAATCTGAAGTGTTTATGCATCTCAGGCGTTTTTTGTCATCGGTTCATATTCATGTATATTAATCTGTGTCTGTTTGCAAGTCTATTAGTGAGGTGACATAAACTATATGTATGTTGTTTTTTATTTGTGTTGTTTCAGCTTTCAGATGTGCGTATTGTTATTTCTTGAACCCGGCAAGAAAGATGAGGCCTCAGGCACCCAGACTCCCTGAGGTTACCAGTGAACTGAAGCTGTCATCTGAGGGACTCTCACCATCACCTGGAACTGACGAAGAGGATGACCAATCTGTTTTAGGTGACAGTGACACTCAAGCTGGTTGTGATCATCCACCTAGTCAAATTTTCCCAATCTTGGTACATTTAGAAATAAAAGTTTAAAATTCTAAATTCTATTGTACACATACAGTCGTGTTAGTCTTTCTTTTTTTTTTATAGTTTTTTTTATATACTTTATTTTATACTTGTTTTTAATGTGTGTAAATAAACTGAAAACTGATCTCTAATTATCAGGGAAAACCAAGCTTGCTGATGTGTCTGCTGAAACAGACACCCAAGAGCCAGGCACACCAACAACCACAGAGCCCAGCTCTGCATCAGATGGCCAAACCACCCAGGAGTCACAAGATCTGCCCTCAGAGAAATCTGATGGAGAGCAGGATGTGTCCGCCATGGAAGTGGAATAAAACAGTGGAGTAGTGATTTCAACAGTCAGGCTGGAACTTTTATTTCCTCTTTTATTTCCTCTTTGAGTAAATGTGATAACATTTAAGTTGTAAGTAAATGCCTTGAGTTGGAATTACACAGTAAACAAGTCAGCAGCCGGTGTGATTTTCAACTTACAGTACAGAATGTCCTTTCTTTTGAGAATTGCTTTTATAGCTCTAGCGTTAGTAATGAATTGAATATTAAGTTGTAAAGCAGTAGTATTTGGTAGCCAAACAAACAACCATACCAGTATGATGCCATGTCCAGCCCATTGTCATTACATCATATTAAGAGCGATATGGATTACGTTTGTTAATTTTGCTGTTTTTGATGTTGTATAGGAAAAGTCTTTTTCCATGTTTTCTTTATGTTCCATATTTTATTTGTTTTGCCTGACATTATTCTGACTTAATTGGACACCGCGGAAACAAAACATGAAATATTTTGTGGGGGAAAAATACATTTCTATTTATGGGAAATTATTTATAAATATTTTTCTACAATGCTGTGCCTTTCATGACGGTGTTGACTGAGGTCCTCTGCAGCACGGTAGTGCTAACATGTTTACACAACCCTGGTACCGTAATAGGAATGCACATACACTATGTATTTATTGCTAAAAGGGAGGAAAGGAGATTTCTGTCAGTACTGTGCACCTGCCCCTAAGTGCCTTTTATATTATAAGTCTCTGCCTCAGAGTATTGTCGATAAAAACGTACTCGCATATAGAGAAAAGTCATTTAGCTGTTTACAGACTGTATGTGTTTGCTGAATGTCTGAATCCCTCTTCTGTATAAAAATACTAAATAAACTTGAGAATATCTGCGATAGATCCATGTGGTTTTTATACAGCTAGAGATATTTGAGGAATGTTTCTATTGAATTAATTGATTATTGCTGGATTTTAAATATGATTCTGCTTTAACATCAAAACATGAAAAGGAAAGGTCAAACTAAACATGTAATCTCTCATGTATTCCTCCTACCTGTACTGTGTCCTGTATTTTAAATTGCCATTTTTTTCTCCGGCCAGCCGCTCACCAAGGAGCATGTTTAAACAGTCCTTTTTCATTAGCAGGCCAATTTTAGCTTGTGATCATTTTATTTTAGCTCATTGATCATTTCAGACAGCGTAAGATAATGGCACTGACACGGGGCCCGACCAGTCTTGATTGCTTGACCCAATTCATTTGCAACAAGAAAGTCATTGCGGCTACAAAGTTGCTCTCTGCCATCACGCGACCCTTTTCCCCTGAAGATAAACCGTAAACTATCGAAGAGGTCAACACCCTGCGTCTTCTATGGGTTTTGATAATGTATGTTTACAGAGACGTGACCTCCCGGGCCTTGTAATGCATCAATGTGACATCGACAGTAACGCCTGATTCCACCGCATGCTGTTTGAGGTTGACCTCTGACAAGAGCCGAACAGGGGAAAAAAATGGGACATCAATAGGACAATGTTTGGATGTTTTCTCACCACTGGGAGGTTGTCCAGTATACATAGCCTGCACATATGTGCATCATCATAAGTGATATATCACAAAAAGATCTCTGTGCGATGTGGTTTGAAAATGTATGTTTGAGTTAAGTTTTAGATTTCACAGCACTGAATCATTTCTTGACAGTTTGTACTTCATAGCTGAATTATTATTTCAACTCAGTGTAACAACATTCAGTTTTTTGAATCTATATATAATGCATGAAGAGTTTCAGAGGTGAGGGATCACAGAGAGATCTGGAGGATGAGGAGAACCCGCTGCCGAAGTAAAAATGTAATCTCGGCCGTAGTTAAATATGAGCATTTTAAAGTGTTACTCTGATACAGATGATTTCTATTGAGTGGCAAACAGAAGGCCTATTTAGGCACAATCAATATTTGGGATGGCCCTTCAACTCTCCAATCAGGATATTTATACTGCAGTGATCCTAGTCTGCACCTAATTGACCTTCATCTCAACCTACAACATGAGCAATTCAAAGAAATGCTGTTTGTATAATGTGAAAACAAAAGATACACTCTGGCTTTTGTGTGCAATTGTCCAAACACTCAGAGGATTACATCTGGAGTGCTTTCATGGAAACACTAATTGATTTTCAAGGGTGACAAATGACATACAAAGCCCCAGTGCCAAGGTAATTTTGAGCAAGCGATGAAAATGTACAGTGGGGCTGTCCCAAGGTTCATAGTTCTTTTCATACTCATCTCTCACATGTGCATTCGAGGCCACTTGACACAAATTTATACTGATCTTTTATTTATACCCAGAAAAAATGGCAGATAAGAAACATAAGTGTTCTTGATATTGTGTTTTGTCATATCTAGCAGCCAAAGATTGAAATTCTGCGAAACAATTTTCTGAAGAAATGAAAGAGCGTGCCCTCGTGAACCCTGGAGGAAAATAACCCCACGGTGCGAGGCAGAATATGAAACAGAGGCACAGAATAAGTAAAATAGACAAGTGCACCAGGCTTGTCACTTTTCCATTTGCTGCCCCCGGGTGTGAGCACTTCAAAATTCTCCTCATCTCAGCGAAGACCTTCATCGTTATGCTCTATCTACTGTACTGAATACGAAAAAAGTACCATATCAGACAGGGGTAATAAAGGAGGGAGTTTTAAAGATTTACCATGTTTCTGTCGATCATGGTGAAGAATGCAACAAGAACAACAACAAAGTCATAAATAGACAGCACAAGCCATTGTGCATTGGAGACGATGTGGAAAATGCTGAGATGAGTGTCACAGAAGCAGTTAACATGGTTGTGATACCAGACATCAGCATTGGCTCTTGACAACAGCATCATTACACAGTAATAAGAGCACAATCTCCTTCAGAGGAGCATTAAAATCAAATTAGATTATACAAGAGCTTGGCTTGATGAGCTGCGAGGGGGTGGATCTCTGCTTATTACCAGAGCTCTTTAGCTGCTCGGGCTTGAATTGCAAAGTTGAGCAGCTTCCCACAAAAGGTCATCAGCTTCCGAGAAATTAGTTTTTAAAATTCAAGTCATTTGAAAGCCACACACACCCAGATGGATGGCTTTCCATTTTTTTTCCCACACGTTCTATCTGTCACATCGCGAATGCATGCCGCTGAATACATGATGCCGGCAATAAAGCACTGTGCTGTAGTTTATACTAGAGTGACATTCAGGGATCAGAGAGCATTGTCATTCCCTGTCCTATCCTGAACTCATCAGGCCACTGAGCGATGACATCTGTTCCAGCTCTCATGCAGTCTGACAATTATCACTCCAAACAATCAACTGTGGTACCTAAATTAAATACTAAACTAGAGGAGGAGGACATACTTTTAGAAAGATAACATACGCATGAAAATATCTTTTTCTTTGTAGTGTTAAAGGTCCAGTGTGAAGGATTTAGAGGGCTCTATTGGCAGAAATGTACTACAACAATCATAATCATTTTTTCATTTAGGTATAATCACAAGAAACTAAGAATCGCTGTTTTTGTTACCTTAGAATGAGCCTTTAATATCTATAGTATGTGCAGGCATCTTTGGTGAAGTCCGCCATGTTGCACAGCCATTTTCTACAGTAGCCTAGAATGGACAATGGAAACATTTTTAGCAGCCACCGTAGGGGAGGGTAGATGAGGGGTGTTCAGCTGGTTGCAATCTGCAACCTCACTGCTAGATGTCACTAAATCCTACATAATGGTGCCAAATTTATAGGAGACCTATTATGCTTTTTGTTTTTTCCTGTCTATAAGGGTGTTGTGTTGGTTTTTGTGCATTTAAAAAGGTCTTGAAAGTTAAAAAGCCCAAACTCCATGCCAACGGGAGCTCCTCCCTCCCACAGAAAACACTGCTCCTGAAACGCCTCATCAGTAGGCCCGCCTTAAATTTCGTGACTTCTTGACATCACTGCGTCACAATATCACACATTTGCATATTTTTTGTCTATATTCAAGGTAGAGGTGAAGCTAACTGGAATGCACAACAGAGCTGACCAGACACATGGTGATTGGTGTTGGTTCAGGGGGCCTTAAAGAGACAGGAGCTTAAACAGAGCATCTCAGACTGAGGGGGAATACAGTTCTCCAGTGCAAGACAGTACTGCTGCGTTATTTGAACATAAAAGCATGTAAACTTATTGTAGTAGTAAGCCAAAAGAAAACTTTAAACCTGAAAATGAACATAATATGTCTCCCTTAAAATTGAAGTGTTAGCATATAGGCTACTGATTTAGCTTCCAACACAGTCATGTAATTTATTTTGGCTGTTTGTACTTTTAATGCTCCTGTATGTGCATAATTTCCGTGCTTGACAATTGATATATTGATTAATTTTATGTAGACTTAGGATAGAGCATGCCCTCGGAATCGATAACATAAAAACAAGGTTAACCTAAATTTACAAGTCCTGTCATATGCAGGATAATAATTCAATTACAGAGCAGAGTTAAAGCACAAAAATGACTTCTTTGTTCTTTTCATCTTACTGTTTTATCACATGTTTCTGTGTTGGAAATGTTCAAGAAACCACCAAAAAACAGAAAAGGGAAGAAATGGAGGGCAGAGACAACACACCCCTGCCACTACCTCATGTGGAAATCATACAAAGCATCCTGCAGGCAGCAGGTTCATTTTATAGCTTCATCTATTACCGCACTGTCATTGTTAATTGTCTTCTTTTTACCTCTGCAGGATTCTCCAAATTGGTCCTATCGAATGTGACAGGAGGAAGAGCATTAAGCATCTGACAAGATGATATCTAAGTTCAATTTCCTACTCCTCACCTGATTTATACCTGCAGCAGATCATTTTCCTTTCTGTCATAAAGACCTCTATAAATCAGTGGTGCTTATGGAAGCACTACAGAACAGGGTCTCTGGATTTGTATCCCCTGTGTTTGCTATTAGGAAGCCATTACAGCCACATTTTCCTCCTTCAAACAAAAATGATCAAATCTAATACTGGCAAGATTAGAGAGATAAAGAGAGAAAGCGCTGGCAGAGCTGTTCAACACAGTCCCCTATCTAAACAATATGCTCTAAACTCAATAAAAACAGGGCTTTTTGCTGGTGACACCATTATCCATCTGTTTGGACAAAATTGCTGTATCATGGTATAAATCTGCGATACAAGTGACATATCCTCTAAAATAAAAGGGAACATTAACTGCTCTATCTTCTAGAGGCCATGGGACTAGCTGGCTATAAGCTCAGTCAAGTGTGATGGCAGTTATACTGTGTTTTACTAGACTGCAGACAATTATACTTTGCTCCTCTCCCCTAAGAAGACAAACTGCCATGGCTTCAGCTGAAATGATTTCAAATAGATTTTCCAAAATGTCTGTCGCCAGATTGCTTCCATACATTATTTCACTTAAATGGAGGGAAAAAAAGAGGGAGCAAATCCACAAATCAATCACAACAGCCCACTTTACCAGATGGAAAGACGAGAGCTTTCAGTGTGTGCGTGCGTGTGTGAGTGTGCGTGTGTGTTGAAGACCTGCAGAGAAGGACAGTTATAGGATGTGCTCAGTCCTGTCTCTGCTATGTGTCTCACTCATCTTGAAGAGTGACATGGAGTATGTACTTTCAGCGGTGAGCTGGCAGTGCTGTAAAAGTGGAATAATGTATAATGAACTGACCCGCTGACTTCTGGCTAGTTCAACAACTGCTTCATTCAACCA
Organism: Pagrus major; assembly: GCF_040436345.1. NCBI lineage: Eukaryota > Metazoa > Chordata > Actinopteri > Spariformes > Sparidae > Pagrus > Pagrus major. Next base: position 17,523,711 of record NC_133223.1, read on the forward strand.
ATCATGTGTAAATGTCCATTCAAATTAAAGGGGAAATACAATTATATACACGAGAGGCAACACACTGCTATGATAAAAAGTAGGCCGTGTACTCAATCTGTGTTCAGAGTTGAATACTACTTTATAATATTGTTTTGTAACACAAGAATATGCATAAGATGAATCCAGGTAGTTACATAAAAGAAGCCTAAAAATTATGTTTTTCATCTTTTTTTCAACATCAAACTCAATATGGCCGTTGGAAATATAACTGAGCTAAAATGCTTTAAACAACTTTGACATCTAGTTAAACAAGCATATTTTAAGCTACATGTGCTACTTTATTTGTCTACAGTACCTCAACATCTACATAGATACAAACGATGCTACATTTAGTATCAGCCAATGGGAACGCTGGATTTCAGCCAGCATTACATCCAATCAGCGCTCGACTTTCTCCGCAATCACGCAAATACGCGCTGACGCTAATGTCTATGAATGTGCTATGGTCACGTCTTAGTCTTAATTTCAGTGGAGAATTTAGCTTGCTAACGTGTCTTAAATATAATATAATATACCACAGTGGAATTTAAAAAACCTGACAGCTACACTTTGTGATGTGGTTGAAGAGAAAATAAGGTTCAACTGGAGGAAAACAACCGTGTTTTTAAATTAGCTAGTAGCTAACTTGCTAGAAATTGCTAACGCTAGCTAGCTAGCTTAACACGTAGAGGAGATGCTTCAGTGCCTTTCACCTCCTGGAAACAACTTAAATGGTAACTTGACTTAATATTTGTGAAGTAAACTTAAGTTGTACTTACTGTGGCTGAACACTGCCTTTACATTTGTGCCTTTAGGAGCAGCCATGAATGTATTAACATTTGTGATAGCAGCAAACAGCTACCACACTGTGCCAGGGGACCGTCTCCAGATCTGAGGCAGGTGCCTCCATCAAGGTCGGGGGAAGAAGTAAGTAAACACAGATTTCTAAAAGCAGTAGCTTGTGTGTTGCCAAAGTTATCACCATGCTATCTGTGCAAAACAAATGTAGCCTATAGTCCTGTAAACAGTGTACATGCAGAGGTTGTTAAGCAGAAGAGGCACCATACTAAAACTGTGTTCAGATTTTAGACCTAGAAACATGTGGGAAAAAACATACAGCTCCTCATTCATTGTAATAAGGCCACTGGATTGATGCTGCAGATGTGCCAACACAATAGCGCTGCAATGATTAGTCGATCGGAAGAAAATGATTGGCCAACTATGTTGATAATGGCATCGTTTTTCACACAAAACTGTTAAACATTCGCAGGTTTCTGCGTCCTAAATGTAAGGACGTCACTGTGGGATCCAGGAAATTGTAATGAGCATTTTTCACATCTTCTTTTACATTTTATAGACCAAAGGATTAATCATTTAACTGCGAAATTAATCAGCAGATTAATTGGAAATGAAAATAATAAGTTAGTTGCAGTGTTACAACACAAGGCGTTGTCATCCAGCAACGTGCTGTGTTGGCCAATCAAATTTAATCTCCTTTCCCGTACCCGAAGCAACACAAGAGAACATTTAGCAATTTTTAATGCAGTGCTGAGATTGGTGTGAATGCTTGCTGAATCTTGCTGGCCTAAAGAGAAGAGGAAGTCCCTGATAGGTTCAGTGAGCCTACTTGGTCCCACTCTTCCTGAGAACTGCAACTGTGTATTGAGCGAGTACCCTCAATATCAAACATGCTCAGTGTTTGCTTCGCTGACTGTGTCCCTGTATACAATACCATTTCAGTTGTGTACAAGAGATAAATATAATCATACATGCTCATTTAATTGTAGCTGCCAATTTTTACCAGTCTTAGCAAATAAGAAACTGAAATGCATACCAAATAAAGTAGATTTTGGTTTGTTTATTTCAGATGTTTTGTTTGTGCACTTGTGCGTTCCATTCAGTTCACAATTCAATTCAGATTCTTTGTCCATCCCCTGGGTAGCAATTTGAGGCAAGCTGGTTTGCAAACAAAAGACAGACAAAATAATTCATGCACACAACTAAAAACAATGCAAGAAAACAAAATATAATCATGTAATGATAGAAGTATAATAAAAGGAAAGTTCAAAGACAAAATATTCAAAACCAGTGGCTGATCCACAGCTGACTGACAGTTTTCAATACTACACAGACATGTCAAAAAATCTTAAGTACATCAATCAATATAGTAAATTGACTTTCCCTTTTACCTTGGCAGTTCACAAGTCTTATGACATATGGAGTAAAACCAAATTAACTATACGTTTTACTTTGAGGCAATTTAAGACGAATTCCTCATTTTAATTTTTTTTAGAGATCGTGCTTGAGCCAAACCATACATGATTTTTGACCAGAGAAACCATACCATACCACCAGTATGAAGACAGCAATCGAAGCTTTGCAAATGGGCTACAGTTTCTGAAAAAAACATTGTTTAATGGACATTTGGCCTAATTTTCAATGACTGCAAATTCTGTGTGAAAATCCTGATGTAGCTCTGCAAGTATTACACCTTCTTTGCTGTTATCTACAGAGCCTCCAGATATGAAAAAGTCATTATGAGTAGCTACAACAGAATGTATAGTTATTATAGGCAATGCAAATAATAGATTATATATATTTTTAAAAATCCCAAATACAGTTATACACAAAATCCCAAATACAGTTCTTTACACAGTTCACAAACATAAGAAATAAAATGATTTTATTTTCCTGGATTCATGTGATAACTTTTTATTTATAGTTGGCAGCATATTTGACAGACGTTTTACTGATATCTGTTGTTGAATACATACAGTATTTTTTCGTGTTGGCAAAAAATAGTGTTTAATATATGCTCTTTATAGTTTGTACTTCTTGGAAAAAATTGCCTGACCAAAGCATTATGGCATCGACTCCATCAACCTGTGACCCTGATGAAAAAAGTAAAGAAAACTAATGAAAAAATTGCAAAAATTCCCAAAGGACATGTAGCCATTTCAGTTTTTGTGTGCTGCTGTCCTTAACAAATCTAAACGAGAAGAAATTATAGATTTTAAATAAACCAGTGTGCACACAGAGGCACACCCAAATTGCACACACTGAATTGCCTTAAGCCTGACTAGAAACTGTTCAAACTGACATATGTCTCAATCTCAATGACATGCAACCTGACACAAGCCGTATCACACATAGGGACGTGCTATGTGCTCAAAACAAGTAACTTTGTACTTAATTAAAAGACCTGTACGACCCTGTTTTGTCTTTCAACCCATAAGGAAACAGTCACATACATTAAGAATCTGCTGCAATTCAGCATTATAGTCATGCACATTTATTACATTTGCTCTGTATAGCTCGAACAGCCAAGCATGACTCAATCCATCTCTGTTTTGTACCAATAGAGTTTTGTGTGAGATGAATATATGCAAAAACTGCCACAAATGTGCAAACAATGTTGAAACAACAGATTAAAGAGCTGCTTCGCTGATTTCCATTTTCTAAATGAAAGAATTACAGCCTCTCATGGTTCTTTATCATCATTTTGACTATCTCTGCATCTCATAGTGTGTCTATTTTAGTGTAATGTCTCATTAAAGGTGTACAGTAATTTACCTTTGTTTGAACCAATCTGTGTTTGACCCTTGGTTATTGCAAAGATATTAAAACTGAAATAAACCTTTACAAGAATTAGGTCAAAACAGCACAACGGCAGTGATGTGAAGATTTAAGCCTCTGCACCAAAAACTGTATATATGTAAATTAGGCTAAATTAAAGTAATGGAGCAAATGTCGAGTGCTTTGTTTAAGGGATATATATGGCTGCGAGAAATTTGATAATATGCATCAAAAATGTCACCAAAACAGTCACCAGTAAGTTGCAGTTGACTGTACACAGGGTTTATTTTCTGTGTACATAATTGTAACTCAGAAATGAGAGTGGTCATTTGCCATCATGTGACCCACTCTCCGTAAAACCCTCCTACACAAGGTCAAGGCCAGCAGAAACTTTTGCTGACTTTTGAACCTCTTCTTACGAGATATACTGTAGTATCTCTACAGTCGTGGTCTTATGTAATTATGTCTCTCTTCCCACCAGTGTTTCTGTGCCTCTTGCTATGATCTGATTTTCTTGTGTGACCCTGACACAAATTCAACAGTTAACACAGAAAGATAAGTCCCAAAAGTTATGAATTAATGATTCAACTTCAACTACAGCAAAACATCACATAGCTAAAAATTTGACAGTGTGGAATGACACAAGTATTAAATAAGCAAAGCTGTTATGCATTCTCTATTATTTTTATTATTCAGCTGTCATTGATGATTTAAAGATCAGTTTTGATGAACAAAACACAAATCTCAGCCTTGGATTTCAACACTCAAATTTTGCTGAAATTTTATAGTTGAAACTTAAAGACTAAAACATTAAGTCTATTGCATCAGTTCTTGTTGTGGACTCGTTGTAATAAATATGTAGTATTTGCATTAAATATCATTGGTAAGACGTAAAGACTCTCTGCCCTATTCTTTATTCTAAATGCAAAATATCTAACTTTTTTCTCTGTTCATAGACTGATTAATATTTAGATTAAATCTAGTGAACAGCTGTACAAAAGATTAGAAAAAGCGAAGCAAAAACTTTAGCATAGGCTAACAATTGAGTAATGCTTGTAATGATCAACAAGCAATTACACTCCAAAAATTGCCACTTAATAATAATAAGTTAAAAAATTATGATAAAAGGTGCTCCTTGCTTGTAATCAGTAATACAATCTGCCAGTGGAATAAGTGGAAATTGTCTAAAAACAAGTGTATCCTATATCTCACTCTCCAGGTGTTTGTGTCTTGCATTTAGTGTAAGGAGATATTTTGACTTAGAAATTAGACAAATGTACTTGCTAAGATTTTGAGTTTTTGCAGTGTATAACAGAATCAAAATACATACAAACACATACATTTACAGTTCTGTCATCTACCATTCACTATTGTTGATTCTTTACCTTAACTTATTTGTTTAGTTATTGTTATCCTCGTTCTTAGCCGTTGACTTCTCTGTGTAGATCCGGATAAAAGGACGGATTCAGGATTTTTTTTCACAGTTTCTTTAACATTGTGAGATAGGGTGTTTTATCGACATTTATGTTAATTTCTCAGGGAAAAATGCATGGATCTTGATGAAAAAAAATCATGCATATTTAGGTAGCTGGTATCTATGAGTGAGTACAATTTGACGCAGATCCTAGATCTGGTGATCTTTGATTGTGGTTACGCAGTTATGGGTGGTTTAAAATTTAGAGTGATACAGGGCTTTCAAATTTGATATTGGATTAGGCTTGATTGAATTAAAGGGATTGTTGGGCCTTGGCAGAGGTATGCACTCTATTGAGTGCCATTCTAGTTCAGGCTTAGATTGTAGCTGTACGATAGGACTGCAACTCTGAACATGTACAGTAGCAGCCGATCAACTCTCTGCACGTTTTCTTTAAGGAGAAATTTCTTTAGAAACCACAGCAATGCCAACAGTGATTGTCCCCTTGATGTTTTAACTTGTGAGTGTTCGCCATAAGAAAGTCTTAAGAGTCTGTACATTATAGAGTGATAATAGAGCATATTTCCTAAAAATGCTCTCTGGGCCCTCTTGGAGTCAGAGGAAAATAAAAAAAACAAAACAAAACATCTGTGAGGATCGAGGGTGGCAGAACAGAGCGTGAAGATGGCAGTTCAAAACAGCTTTTAACAAAATTTAAATACAGTTTTGCAGTGTTTATTACATCGCCAACAGTATGACAGCCCCCAGACAACATTCATGAAAGTAATTATCTCAATAAAGCCTAGGTACAAAAACAATCCATGACTCTTCTTTGTGGACATTAGCCTGTTGGCACCGCTGTGCCGTGACTGTGCGCCAGATAGTCTTTTACAGGGATATTCCCTGTTGCCAACCATAATTAATTGCTTTACAGTCTTCGAGGCCATAATGCTCATCAGTTATTAATTAGAAATTCATTTCACTGAATAAATAATGCTCATGATTGATGATGAAACTTGTAATTAGGTTCTTGGAGTAATGCACAGGGGAGAAAGCCTTTACACTTGGAACCAGGCTATTAAATAGTGCTCATTTAAGGGACCGCTATACCTCTTGTCATAAACCTGGGCTGGCACATCTGGACTCGAGGAGCGGGAACATAAGTTGTTATACACATAGGTTATGTTAGACTACCTGCTTCAACAACAACTCATGATCCTTTATGCTGCGGAGCTCTTTTGTTCTTGAAAACTAAAGCATTCATTCCCAAAGCGCCAGGTTGGAGCAGCAATAACCTGCTTAGTTCAAAACAACAAAACAGATTAGACTATTACTAATCTGTGTCCTTTCAAACATATAGCGTGGTTGCTACATTACAAAAATCTCATGGGTCCTTTCCAAGCATCATATAGCCTACAGTCTTTTTAAGTGACGAGAGAGAACTGTGAAAACTCAAGCCATCTATGGCTCACTATTGATTTTACACAGAAGACCCAACCATTGTTGATAGCCTTTTTGATATATTTTCTTGCAACCACCAGTCCCTTTGGAGTTCTGTGGAAAATAAACCAGTCAATATACACCTATTAGGATTTCTTGATCTGAGCCCATAAACCTATGGTGCACAGTGTTTCCGATGCTCATCGCATCATAATAGCACAGAGACCAAAAGCTATTACTTTTGGAGGGTGAACGATTAACAATTTAATGGCTTTCTTTGATATTCTGCTTTGAGGCCAATTAACATGATTGACCAGCAGTAGAGAGGAAGGTGCACCATGATACCCCTCAACAAAAAAAAAAGCAGCAGCTGATGATGGTGTAGCCTCATCAAGAAAGAGTACTACTGGTCCTTTTCACCTGTCATCACGGGTGGGAGTGAGCAATGGTTACCCCCTCCATTCCTTCTCCCTTTGGCTAACCAGTATCTGCCCTATTAGCAATTTATAATGGAGATCAAGAAGTAGTCAGTGGAGAATGAAGACAACTGTCTGCACCCATTCCTAATTGGCTTTATGTTCTCTTTCTGATAAATGGCTCGCAGCTACTATAGAGTCCCGTGGATTTTATTGCCCTAATAGGACTCCGTAACTGGATTTACTAACAGATAGTGGGTCAAAAAGGACATAGAGAGCAGAAATGTTAATTAATATCAATAATGGCCAATTATTAGTTTGACAGAGGGATCCAAGCTAGCTGTGTGCTCTAATGACTCTGAGCTAACTTGAAGGGAAACACTGGCGAATTAGCATAACTGTGTATGCGCACTCCATGGAGGTGCCCAGCAAACATCTGTTATGTTAGAAATTCAAATAGAATTCCTATTAGTAACCCTCGCTGTGGTTGCATAATCAGTCATTCTTCTCCGGCCATTTTTGAGGCACTAACAATGCCCCTGTGACTGGTGGAACTCCTCCCTTTGGGCTTTCCAATCAAATCTGGCCCCATGTGGACGAGGTCCTAACAACAGACGAGGCAGTGTGGACTCGTGAGGGGAGCTTTGTGCTCTGACAGGAGCTCAATCTATCCACCCATGACACATGACTGAAGAAAGGAAAACTGTTATTTATTTGAATACAGCAGATACCAGTTAAGGAATTAATGTAGAAATATAGCTTTCTGACTTGCTGGGATGCAGCTACTTATTCCCCTGCGCCTTTTGTGCTTTAGACTCACATGCAAAGTGTATTTGGAGGCACTAAATTGTTTGCAAGTTGTATTTATGCCATGGATTCTTGTTCAATTCTGAATAAATATAGCACCAAAGAAGATTTATTAATTTATACTGAGGTCATCTGAAAATAGCAGCTCCTTTTGGATATTGAAGACAGAAAATATTCTGCTATGCAATTGATTTTCTATTTGGAGCCAGTAATGTTATTTTTCTGTGCCTTGTGGGAATTACTGCACACTATGGATGCTAGCGGGCATCTTGCATTTGTTGTTGAACTATCTAAGTAATCAATGGCTGCTGTTATGCAGAATAAATGCACTCAAAGACAAAAATCATCAACATCCAAGATCCATCCTTGATATTTGTATACAGTGACATAAAATAAAAATTAAATTCAGGCTGCTTGGCTGATCATAACTTTCTATACTGACACTGTTAAGCAGGAAAATGATGGGATAACGAAGGCTGGACATTTTTATGATCCTTTTCTTCAGTTCAAGACCTCAATAATACAATTAAATAGTATTATTAGGTTTTTGAACATTATTAACACATCTAACTACATTTTGAATGTTATATTTTAGGAAATGTTACAATGTGCACACTGTTCACTGTAAGGTCACTGTTCACTGTAAGCACACATTAGTTACTCAGTTTCCCTTACTATTCAATAAATAATAATGAACCAAAAACACTTAAAATATTTCGAGACTGAAATGTTATATTTTTTTTTCCTGGTGATTTTAGCACAAGACATGTCTTGGTTAAACTACTGTCCTTTCTAGTTTGTTTGCTTCTCATTAATATGCTCTTATGTAGCTTAGCATAAAGTATGTGTTCTGTCATTTGTTTTATTGTCCTTGTCACCTACCCAATTCATGTAAAAAAAATATGTTTAACTATTGAATTAATCGGCAACAATTTTCATAACTGGTCAATTGGTTTGAGTAATATTTTTGAGAAAAAATGTAAAAATTCTGTTTTTTTCAGCTTCTTAATTGTGAATATTTTCTGGTTTCTTTACTCCTCTTTGGGAGACTGAATATCTTTTGACATCACCTTGGGCTTTGGGAAACATTTATTGACATTTTTCACTATTTCCACACATTTTCTAGACAGATAATTGACAGATTAATGGCCAATGAAAATAATCATTATTTGCAGCCCTAGTAAAGATACTTTCTGTATACTCTAGGGATATTTCCATCCAATCTTAAATTCCCAGCCTGCCTGACGAGGGTCGGAAACTTGTATTGTGCTCGATTTAATGTCACTGCATTAATTCTTAAAGTTATATTAGCCCTCACTATCTGCAGAGTAGTGCGAGACTGCTGTCATGACTTACAACTCGGCGTGACCTTCTCTGTTATAATCTGAGCATGTAATTCCCTCTAGTGTAATGTCATGTTTGATCAGAGGAGCTACCAGTGTCCTGATCTCTGCAGTGCACAGCGGGAGGTGTGGCGAGTCAAATGGACAACCAGAGGTTCTCCTTAAGGGCAAAACTGACGCTGTTTGCATATTCTCCTCAGTGTGGTTGGCTGATATTTAATGTTTTGAATTTTGGAGCTGTCAACAGTGTGTTATTTGAAGGTAAATAAGTGCCATAATAATGACTGATTCTTTCATTTACACTGACAAGGAGGGCGTCCTCCTGAAATCAAAATTTAAGTTAGTGTTTGGAGGAAAAAAAGAGCAACCGCCTAGAATCAGCCGTTTTATTTTTCTGAGCAGATTACTTATTAATTCATTTGGCTGTAGACTTCTTGCTTTAACTGTTTTGCCTCTTGTTTGAATTAATATCTGCGTCCTGAATTATTATCAGTTTGCTAATAAAAAAAACAACATATGTTTGGTGCACAGTGCTGCATCCAACAGATTTGGGTACAGTATACATGACTGGGCGACTCCATGGTTGTATATATGAAATAGCTTCAGCTTTACGCTCCTCTCCATCCCAGGGCCTCCGGTGTATAAATTTAGTTGATGGTTTTCGTTTCTCTTTCTTAATTCATTGCAGTCGGATTCCTCTTTGATGCAGTTCTGTTGTCCCCCAAACAATTGAAGTGGAGACAATGGAGGCATAATGATAGATCCGTGTACCCACCATCTGTAAGAGCAGCTGCTCCCTTGCATCTGTACAATATGCTGGAGCGGGGAGCCTCAGTAATCTGCATAATAAGGAGAGGGCTTATCTCAGTCTAGTTAATAATCACAAGCAATCGATGCACTTCATTCCCTCACTCTTGACTGATGAAAAAAAGCAGCAAAGTTTTGGTATGTTCGCCGTATCCTCGAGATAGGCAGGGGTCACGGCGTAATGCCAAGCTGTTGATTTTGCCTGGAGCTACAGATTTAGTCTGCACTCTATTTCATCTTTTCATGAATACCATAATTACAGCAGGACGCTCTGAGTTATCATACTGCTTCACCCCTCCTCACTCCCTTATAGGGTTTACAGCCTCTGTAGCAACGCTGGAGCTCATATCAGAATTGGGTGTATGACTCAAAGTCTGTGATAAACACATAGCTCTTGGAGTGTTGATAAGAGTTGCACCTTATAAGCAATACTCTCAGACTGCTGAGAAGATTGGCCCCCGTAAAACACTGAAGAAATTCATTGGAAATGTAACCTCCTGTCTGAAATGCCTTCTTAGACACTTCTGCCTCTGTGCATGGGGCCATAACACTACTGTAGTAAGTCGGTTTCTACTGGGCATCATATCAAAGCTCAAGGAAACATTTATCTCTGAATTCAGAATAGTTTTTGCTGGCCGCTATTCTTACTGGTTTGTTTTTACTATAAACTTAAGCAATTATCAATCAGTTATCATTTCAATTTCCAACCACTTGCTGTGTTTAGGAAGTGCAGAAATGTATTTATATAAGGACAATACACATTAATCAACATTTCTGTGTCAATGTTAGCCAGCTGACTAATATTCAAAAGTGGTCCTTTGGTGAAATGTTATGGCACCTATAAAGTGATAACATCTACACAACTAAGATAACAAGACACCATAAAGACAGCAACGAAACAAGAATACTCAAGACAGAACACAAGCCATGCAGAAACAACTAAACATCAGTAAAATATTACAGCATCAACAAATACCACTTCGGCACAAATAGCCATGTAAGGACAACACACAGCTAAGCAATGCAGACCACAACCATCTTTTACCACATGCAGACATGCAGCTCAGCAGTAAACTATAGACAAAAATAAAAACCAACGATCACTTTGTTGATCTCGATAAAATGTTAAAAGATGCAGTTACAGGTTAGTAAAAAGGTACATAACACATAAGACATGTGACACAGAGATGTAAGACAGCTATAAAATAACATGCAGGATTTTTCATAAAATACTAATAAATATTCCACCCATACCCAAGCAGTGGACCAAGGATTTTTTAAAAATTGGAATAATCAACATATAAAGAACTGATTTGGCTTTAAACATGATACTTGATCATACTTTTGCTGACATTATATTCAACCGGAGGATCTGAAAGTCGATGTCTGGCTTAAATACTTGTTGACAGTCTGGGAGGACACAATTGATCCATTGAATGGCCTTTTTGTGTTTTGGCCCTATATGACATCGAACATTTCGTCATGCAATTTAATAAATGCCTCGGGGGTTTGTGAATCAGTATATTATTATTTTTTTAAACAAACCCCTATTTATTACACTTGGTAATAGCCGCTAAGGAGACACTAAATTGATTGGATAGAAAGTATACAATAATATTGATCAACAGAGTCTCCCCTTGGTGTTCTCTTGTTAAATATGCTCATTAAATCAAGTCTATTTAATACTCTGCAGTGTGAAAGTAGACTAAGCTTTAATTGTTCATGTTCTTTGTTTAATATACTGTGAGAATAATTTCCATCTTAGAATAGACTCAGTGCTGTTTGAGAAAAGCATAATACATACTGTATATTTTAACAGAGGCATTTTAATTTATGGTGGAAGAGATCATTTATAATTTATCGTTTAATAAATCCTCTTTGTTTATAAATTAGTTACAGAAATTAAATCATACTGTTTTTACTTGCTGATGCTATACAAATGAATGGATTGTCATACAGCCAGGAATATATACTGTGTATTAAAAATTGCCAACCACTTCCCATGGTTCCTGAACCTCCTAATTAAGCATGCATGATGTTTCTCTCCCAGCTGCTAGGCTTCTGAAATGCACTTGGCAGGTGTATTGAGCCCCCCAGTGAGGCCCGAGAATGAGAGCGGTATACGTAGAAGTGCAGGTGTGACATGTTAGGAGGAGTCCAGGTGCTTATTGAGTTATCAGAGGCAGCCACTGCACGTTTGATTTATCATCTGGGGTTTCGCATTGCCATATCTGTGCGGCAATATATCAGACAACAAAATAAAATGTTCAGAAAATTACCCGCCGGAGCGCTATAGTTGTGATAACTTACGTGTAGCGCACTGTCGGATGTAGTGCGGCAGCCGCTGACACTTCATGTGAAAAATTGACAATGCTTATTGAATCTGTGTAGTGACAACACATACTAAATCATGAATGCAAAGCCTTTTGCCAAGCCAAAGATTCACCTTGAATTCACCCTTTAAGTGTTATGATTTGTCACTGATTTGTGGTTTATGGTTTGTTTGTATGCACTTGAATCAAACGGTTAAGTTACGGCCGTGCTGGTCTCACTGAGAGTGCATTACCAGATAGACCAATTAGAATATCTCATAAACCACATCCATTAGAACTAGTCTTCAGGTACTCATCGTACAACGTGCGCTCTTTGACATCAATGCCATGCTTACCTCTGCATTCCTCAGTGCCTTAAACTCAGAATGAGCCAGCCAGTCTCCATGAACACATAAAAGGTACCCAGATTTATGGGGAGGTTTTTATCCTAGACTCAGGCACCATCTGATAAACAAGCACTCTTTGCTTGAGGCTAAATAATACTCTTTGAGGTCCTGATTTACAATGCTGTGAAGGACCCATTTGTGGTTCAGCTCTGAGGCACGCACCTCTGTGATTGGTCATCCGTAAGCTCAAAATTTGGGCTCAGATCTGCAGCTCACGAGCTTGAGGATTTCTAAATGGACAAATGCATAAGTGATGGTAGGTTTTTATTCAGAGTTAATAGATGAAGAGAAATGAACTTTTCAGACATGTGAAAGGCTCTTAGATTTAACAAAATCCTCCACAATTCCCTCTGATTGAAGCTAAAACTGAGGCAGCGTGCAGCCAATCTAATATTCCCGGCTTTTTAGAAGAGAACTCATTGGGGTATTGGTCCACTACATGGACTCCTAAGAGATCTGATTAAAGGGAAATCCCTCAATGTTTTACCCTCACCTTCTCCATAATAAATCAGATGCACATTGCAAATGCCTAAATTCATCTCACACTGCCTTCATTGACATAGGAGAGAACAAGTTTCCAGTGAAGGGGATAGATGCTCAAAAATACTAATGGTGCTTTGCCCTTTTTGAAAAATCTCACACGCAACAATTTTTTGTGTAACTGGAAATATAGTAGATAAAACCTGACATTTGTTCAGCTATTGTTTGATACTATCTGCAGTCCTTAGTCTGAATATTGTAGATGTCCTCTTGACATGTGAAAAGGCTCCTTTTTTAAAGATGAGAGCCATTTTAACAACAGTTTTTTGGCATTTACATGGTGTCGGAATATTTGGAAAAATTTGTTCTGGACTGGGAAAACTCCGTAAAAGTTGGAACAACTTGGAAAGTCTAAAGTACAACGATGTGCTGACTTTTACGTCACACGTATATGCACTAACATGGCGGACGAAAGTGAATATTTGGTTAATGGTAAGAAACTTTTTTATTATTTCATGCATTGCATATAATTTTTTTGCTCAGAATATTGTATTAGCTTGTAATCATTAGTTGATGTCCACAAAGAGTGACCTAGATTAGTTAGAAAAGTTAGCACCAATGTTGTTTTCTTCATTACAACTTAAAAGCTCATGAACCCACCAAAGTTGGATGAACAATTTTCCAACTGGAAAAATCCATGTGAACAGCCCTTCAAGTCGAACAACAACTCAGAAAGTCGTTGAAAATTTTGTTACATAACTTGCTGTCTTTGATGTCACATATGCAGAAACATGGCGAATGAAAGTAAATATTTGTCTGATGGTAAACTTTTTATTAATTCATGTATTGTTTATCATTTTTTGTTCACGTGTAATTTTTTCCATGGTATTGGGTTGTCATCATTAGAAAAGTTGGCATTCAAGAAATTGTTTCTACATTATGTGTGTCGAAAGAACGACTTCTCATAGGTCACATTCATATGATGTTTCAAGTGGAGTGTATTTGAAGTGTTTATTAGAGTGCAGGCTTTGGATTTGATAATGATAACCGATAATTACCCGACACAAACAATATTTCAAATTTCAAATTTTTTAACCTTAACCTGTAGATTCTGCACACCTGAAGATAAGAAAAGGCTAATATGTAGTGAGCAGACCTTTTCCCTTCTCTCTGAATCGCGGATTGCGTTCTGCTTCTTCTTTGTTTATTGGTGGATCCCAAATAGTGCTGCACGATTTGATGAAAATATGCGATTGCGATTATTGTGGACTATATTGCGATTTGCGATTACGATATTATAAATGAATGGTATCATGAGTCTACTTGCTTGAATATCAAGGACAACACAGAGAATTACAATAGATTGTATATTTCTCAACTCAAAACATACAAATATGACACAAAAAATACAAAACCTGAAGTTTACAGTACTGTATTTTTTCCCCAAATAACTTATGGAGTCAGTGATTTCCTTGTGTCTTTTCGAGGTATTTTCGTATGGTGTGACACTTGCAAATGTATCCGTAATTGTGCGTTGTTGTGGTCATTTCAGGCGTTTTTCAGTTGTATCTTTCACGTTACTTTGTTGGGCTTTCATTTGAATGCATTCTTCGTATTTTTCTTTGTGGTGTTTCAAGTGTTGATATAGATTGGTCGTATTGCCGCGGGACGTAGTGACTTTAGCTTTGCATGTTTTACACAGCACATCTTGCTGTTCAGTGACGTCGTACCTGAATCCAAAGTATCGCCATATATTAGAAGTTGCATTTTTTTTCGCCACCAACTGAGCTTGTCCCTCCTCGAGTTCCTCTTCGGCGTCCATGTCGGCTGCTCTGCTCTGCTCTGCTGAAAGCCGGGTAGTCACGTGACTATACCTGCAGCTGCAGCTGCACACAGTGTGGATGTGGCGTCACCGTGCTCCACACCGCACGGGAGATAGTCCCGTTCATTGTAATATTTGTACTGATATGACTCTATTTTCATGTAGGCTACATGTTGAATGTCTGTATTTTTCAAAATGTTAGATAAAGATTTTCATTAAAAAAAAGAGAGAGAGAGAGTCCTGTTCACAGGCACACACATGCACATTTGTTTACGTTAAATCGCAAATCGCAGTCTTTTATGCGATTACATAATTGCACAGCACGACATCGCGATTGCGATTGCGATTAGATTAATCGTGCAGCACTAATCCCAAACCAACTTTAAGGTGCATACCACCACCTACTGTATCGGAGTGTGTAGATGCTATTTGGTTTCAGATTATCATCTATAATTATGGGCTATAACTTCAGCTTTACTGATACATAGCCGATAATATACATCATATATTATATATTATATATATTGTAAATCTCTAGTATTTGTTAAAGGTTATATATATTCTTTGCCACATAACCTACCAGTGTTTGAAATAAGATTATAGGACTTAAATTATATATCATAGCAGTGAGCATCTCAACTAATTATCTACTGAGGCAAATGGGCCAAGGGTTACAACAGGAGCTCAGTTGCACTCACACTTAAAAAGAAGAAGACAGAATTTCTCCATTGCTGACATGCACTGGATCGTGTGTTTACAAGTACTTGGTGCATGACAGAAAGTTCTGTAGCTTGGATATTAACCAGTGAGTTAACTGCTAATGATAGCATCAAGTATCATTAATGAAAAAAAATCACAGATCATTTGCCTCATGTGGATTGCCTATAAAGAGGCACAGATGAGGATCCGATCTCATCAGATTTAATTCATAATATTTTTCATTTTATTGTACTGACGTTAAACATATTCTCTCTATAGATGAGGCTTTGCTGTTAAACATGTTTTGTGCATTGTAAGCCTTGTAGCCCAATCTATATTTATCACAGTCCTCATCTCATGTTGCAGCCTATACATCAGACCCTCCATTTACAGACCTTAACTTTAAAACCTCACACACTCTCTGAGATATATTTATCCTCATATCAAATGTCACTAACACAGCTCCCTTCCTTTTAACCTGCCTCGTTTCTTAGCTGCAGTTGTTAAAAGAAGCTCAACACCTGAGAAAAACAACTAACTGGACGATTTTGCTTGTTTGTTTGGTGGTTTTATAGAAATTAAAACGCTGTCATTGTGGTTCAAGTACATCTATTTTAAGCCTTGTCTTTTATGTGATGTTTATGGGGTTGTGAGAAGGCCATGACATTGTTGGGTCATATTTTGACACATTAATTGGACTAAGGGCTTTTCATCACAGCTGTTGGGAAATTAAGAGGAGATTGAAAGCCCCTGATGTCTTGTAATTACTGTTTCATGTTGTGTAGCCTCACTTACGAACAGCAGCGCTCTCTGATAAATTGGCAGTAAAAGCAATAATAGAGCAACTACCATACATTAAGAGGGAAACGTCAAAAGTTTATATAAGAAAAGAAAAATTATACTGGCGTCATTTAGAAATGAATACAAAGTAATATTTTCATACTCCATCCAATCCATTAAAAGTCAAGTGAGAATAGAATTACATTACTGTGATCACAATCAAGTATTAACACAATTAACGACACAATTTTGGCTGTGTAGCAGCATGCTCAGCAAAGGAAATGTTCCGCCCAGTGTGCTCAGGCCATTTTCCAGAGGGGGGGTGGCTGCATTCAAAACAAATCGCTGTCCTTGATATCAGCTGGTTAATCCTCTCCTTTTAGTGGCTTTATTGGTTCATTCAAGAGGGTCTGTTGACATTCCCCCTGCCCTGTTAAAAGGCGACTGCATCTCAAGTGAAATCTGGAGTGTTCTTTACACAGGCGGGGAGCCCCATGTGGCTCCTGCCTCCCTGTGGGCCTGTGATTTTCCTGCTTTAAGTGTCTACTGTCAACACTAATTTGTCCCACTCCTCCTCCGCCCCCTCCGGAGGGGGACGCTCTCCTAAAGTTTTAATAAAAGATCAGCTATAACTCGCTGTTTTCTGGGGGTGAGACAAGAGCTTTAAAAGCCACAGAGGCAATAAGATGCCAGGTAATGATTACAAGGCTTGACCAGAAGCAGTTACCAATACCACATGCTGTTTTACAAAGCACACTGAAAGTGTGTGCTTAAGCTAAAGGCTGTCTCCTTTACAGGAGTCATGAACAAATCCGAGATGTAGTCACAACATGAAATGATTGGAAATGAAAAGTAAGGTTGTAGTTTTTTTACACTGGGATCTTGATAACAGACAATGGTTTAAGATATAATATAGACGTAACATTTTTGCATTAAAGCATTAGACCAAATGTTTTCAACAAACCCAGAGAAATATTTAATTTTATTCAGGGTAACAGTCTGTTTAATTTGGTCTCCTGTCACTATAAATTGCACGGAAACATCAGATGATACGTGAGAGAGTAAGGAAGGAAGTTGACGATCAAGACTAATCCTAACTTAAATAGAACTTTAAAACAGTACCTCGTTTTTTGAACATTTCTGCCTGTGTCACATCAGATAGATTTTCATTGGTAGTGGTGGTTTGTTTTACAATGAAGACAACAACTCTACGCGACTTCTACTGTATGTTTAAAATCCGGATTGTTGTGTGATTACTGTTTTGTGTTTTTTCTTCCCCTCCAAAAATCTGCAGTGTCAATCTCCTTCTCGTAAAATAGAGGAATCATTCTGTACCACAGCGTGCTAAAATATATATCGGTAACAACTTATTTCTTGAAGCATTTAAAATAATGAGTCAAACCCAATTCTCAAATGATGTTTGTGAAAAACATTGTTTAAAAGTAAGACTTTAATTCTTCATTTTATTTACAATGTGTGACTGTGTGTGTCTCTGGCCACCTTTGTGGCCTAATACAAACTGAAAATGTGCTGCAGCCCAGTAAATCCCTTTGTGCGCCTTCATTTATCCATTTTTCCTCTGGATTAATAAGAGCAACATGATTGCAAATAATAGTTTCTGACATGTTTTGCTTGAATACCATCTCAGAGCTCGACAAAGTAAATTGCTCCATTTCATTTGTCTGCCTTTGATGTCTAAAGGAAAATCAATGAGAAAAGTAATTTCTCTCCTGCCATTTAACCAAATTCCCATCTACCTGAATGATAGGTCCCTGGGAAAGCAGTCAGGAGACTTTTCTTTTCAATTATCCCTGACTTGTTTACATAGTGTTTTGTTCACTGGACTCAATGTTAACATACAAATCTCATATGGGTTCGGCTGTTATTGAGGAAGCTTAATACAATTTCACTTCTAAGGTGGGCAAGAACCATGTAGGAAATTGTTCAATATCTCAGTCGAAGCCCAATTTTCACTGCATTGTTTTGTCGCACAGTGTATTGTAGGGTTATGGTAATGTAATATGCATAATTCATACACCTTGGGCCCCCTCCTCATTTTTGATTCTGCTGTCCTGCCTGTTCATCTGAAGCTGAATTAATGCTACATTGTCCATTAGGCGGCCATAACACAGGGCAATGCTGTCACACACTGTGGTTGAACTGAAATTCCCTTGAGGCAAATGGTATTCTTCATTTTTCCATTTTTGTATACGGGCTATACAAGAATTGCTTTGCAAAACACCACATTTCTCAATTTGGGTCAAGACTGATGTTTTAGATGCCGAGATAATAATTCTCCGAAGTGATAGGAAACGGCATTGTCATGAGGAACCCAATATGTTTTTTGAGCCACTCTGAGATAGAATTTTGCTTTGTGCTAACTGTATTTTTGCTTCTACTATTCTCAGGTGGATTAGTGGCTGTGAGAACACAAAGAGTGAGCGTTAGATGTGGCTTGTTATCCTCTCCAGGGTTCACTTAGAGAGCCCCAGACTGCTGCAGTTGTGACCTTCATAAGGCACTGTCTCCCTGCTGGGAACACACACACACACTCTCACCAAGCACATCCACTCCACAGCCGGCACTCATTGGGTCATGATGGGGCTAAGCAGCCCCATTACAGCATGCTCATCTAGGCTGGGATCACGTGCACAAAGCGTAGAGATGGACTCTAGCCAAGAGGTCTCGGGCCCATGGTTTCTAGCTCCTCAGCCCGAGTGTACTGTACTTAATGCTGCAGGAGGGAGTGTTTCAGTCGTAAGATACAATAAATTAATGCTCTTCTCTGTATTCTATATCTGTGTCATCTTTTCCTCATGATACCATTCTCGTGATGTTTCAGGCTGAGCCCAGTGTATTATTAATCCATTTTTTGGACATGCCGTGGTCAGTTTAATGATCATTATGTGGCTCAGATGGAAAAACAAGGGAATAAGGTGAATCAATGATCGATTTTACAATGTGACTTGATTCATGGGCAGTGCTGTGATAAATGGCCATCTTATCGAGCTTGAGGGTAACTGTTGTGAAATAAATTTGTATGTTGTGAGAGAGAACTCATAAGAAATGCCTTTTGGCTTCGGTTTTTCATTAGTTGACAAGTCTTAATAACTTTTAACATCACTACTGTTCAAGAGAACATAGTGCGTTAGCTAAGGAAATACTGACATTTAAAGTTCAAACACAGACTAGTCGACTAGTCTAAAAGTAAGAATCAGAAAGTAGTTATATTTGATCACAATTTAATCTATCAGCTCAAACACTGTCTGAAAAAATATTGTGTAAAGGACCTGTTGAAAACTATTCTTAAAAATGTAAACATGTCTGCTTACAACAGTTAGCAACAGTAGAGTGGTGTTGCTTACATTAGTAACAATTTTTTTTAGAAAACAACATTTGATTAGGAAAACATGGCATTTCAATGGAAATTATGTCAACCTGTAATCTAAATGTGTGGATTAATAAAATAGATAATATTAAAATTAATAAAAACTTTGGCAACTAATATTTTTGGTGCCAAGCAATGTCTAATCGACTAGTCAGCTAATAGCGCACATCTCTGGTGTTAGCTAATGACTACAGATTACACAGCAGCATACAGTTTAAAGGTAACAGTAAGACATTTCAGATATTCATAATGGAACTGCAGCTGTGCCTTCCAAAATCTTTTGAGATCCAGATTTTAATTCCCCAAGCAGCACATCACCCAATGTTGTGTTTCCTCCCATTTCTATGGAATTAGTCAAATGAGATACAGAATTGCCTTTCTCATTGAGGTATGTAGCCTCTGTGCCAGCTCTGTAAGAACACGGGCATGTATAATATCAAGC
Source organism: Pagrus major (assembly GCF_040436345.1). NCBI lineage: Eukaryota > Metazoa > Chordata > Actinopteri > Spariformes > Sparidae > Pagrus > Pagrus major. The sequence goes on from NC_133223.1 coordinate 17,543,865, forward strand.
GGAGGATCTGTCTTTGATTCGAGCTGATGGGAGGGCGAGCTTCACCTAAAGGTACTGAAGCAAAGAAATAATGGTATACTACACTGCTTGTGAAAAGCAATAGGAGAACGGAGGGGGGTTCACATTAAAAGTGTCTCTCTAGGTAGCTGACATGACGCGACTAGTCAGACGTAAATAATGACAGACGGAAACTATCATGAGGTCTGTGAAGCATCCGCGTGCTGCCATCATTTTATGTCTAACCTTGCATTGCCAGCAGCTCACCAGCTCCAGAGATCATTTAAAAAGCGGACTAACGATGCTGCCAGACCTAACACCAGTCACAAGGATTTGCATGCGTTTAGATCAGCTAAATAGATTTTTATTTCAGCTAAAGGTGATGATGCCCACATAGCGACATTTGCTATCTTTTAAATTCATATATAATTTTCAATAATTCATGCAAAATATATTTTTTAATCACATAATTTTAAAGGGATTTCTTGTTGCTGTTTTTAACGAGATGTGTGTCCATGCTGCTTTTCAGTTACATGTATGTTCGCCAAACTACTGCTGATGAGGAAAATAGGGTTCATTTTTCTCTTTAAGTGGATATGTCACTTTTTGAGTGAGGCTAAAATGATGATACAAGAGGACTAAAAGTTAATATCAATTCATTGAATGACCCGGTACCTCCATGGTTTGGCTTTTTAATTATATTCTGCTCATATGACATACAGCTGCTTTACTACCTGTAAATCAAATTTAAATCAGGTACCACGAAGGGTGCAATTGAGAAAGATGGGCCTAATTCTAAAATGTTTATTTTTGCATTGCATTGCAAGAGATGAGCAAAGTCATTTAGTTTGGGCAGAAGGCTTTTCTTCACACTGATGCTCCGACCCAAGACACGTCTGAAATAACATTCCTATAATTGCTTTATGGCTGTAATACCTTTATAGTGTTTTCATATTTCTGATTAGGTCATTCATTTCTTGCTTCAACCAGTAAGCACATGCACATATTTCATGCAGAGACTATGTACGAGATATGTTGCATTTAAGTGATATGAAAAATAATTTGAATATCCGCATAGACTCTCATTTATCGTCCCAGCTCACCCGTTCCTTACCAGAGGACAATAACAATGCAAAACAAGAGCCCATTCTGCTATATAATTAAAATCATCTTTGGGGACATGCTTTGCTCTGCACACAAAATTTGAAACTTAAAAAATGGCATAGTAATGTATTTGCATAATATAACAATGAGTCCCACTCAACAAATTTATTAGTCTGGATTCTGAAAAAGCCATGGCAAAGCAACTTGCGTACTATAATTGGCATCTTGTGGTTTGCTTTCCTGAGGAGAAAGTGAATTTTATATGCTTTTATAATAAATAGCATATTTAAGCACCCAGGAAATCACTGCAAGACATCCATCCTGCATCGTTTCATTTATTCTAGTGTGTTTAATTAAAGCTCGGAAACTACATGCAATTTGTGTCTGAACAGTGTCTAATGTCTGAGACTGGTTATTAGATATTAAATTGATGCATAATTCAGGCAATTAAGAAAGTAATCACACAAAGTAATGTAATGGAAGTTAATTATTACTGCATAAGCAAACAGTTCATCAATGCTAGTTAACGCTGTGACTGCATCCCTAATATGCTCACCGAGCACGGAAATTCCTCTCCCTCAATGTTTTGATGTGCTGATTAAACATTGTAGAGGCAGATTAGTGAAGAAAAGAAGCAGGGCCCTCTCACCTCCGCTGTTCCTGAGCGACAGGGTTCGGTGTGTTGTCGCAGCAGGGGGGTGGGGGGAGGGTGTGCGGGGGTGTGGGGGGACGTATTCTTGCCCGACTGCTCTTTAAGCACCAAAAATGACGAGGAAGGTTGTTTCAGTGCAGCCAAGTCCATTCTACAGTCATGTCACAGGTAGCATGACTGACTGTCACGTCCCTTTTTTTGTCCCCCCTCCCTCACTAGAAACATTTTCAAGTCTTGAAACACAATATGTCTTTTCTTACATTCTCACATTCTTGTTTTGCACACTGTGTACTGCATGAGTGGACAGGGTGGACAAAATAACAGGAACACCTTGGAAAATAATAATATAGTATGCAAGTCTGTCTTTTCAAGGGGCACTCTACTGATTTTACATGCATTATGGGAAGTGTCAGATATATGTCAGAGACATATCTGTATTGCCGTATGTACCATGAAAGTAAAGCTTTTTTATTTTACAGAACAAACATGCTTGAGGTAATTTAAAATTATTAAATTCCCAGGGAATTTTTCTGCTTCAATTTTTGGTTTATTGTTAAACTGCAAAATATCCTGCCTCCATTACGTATCTTTCGTCAGTGTTTGATTTGAGGGTTTCACCGTAAGAAGTATGTGTATATTTATATATACCAGCTGATATATTGACATCGGAATTTGTTTTTCTACCTAATATCGGTATCAACATCCATTGTTTGATACCGATATTAGGTAGAAAAAGAAGAAAATTGTTTGTTTTCTGTTGTCATTTTCAGCCGTAACTGTAAGTTTGACAGTATATCGTTAAACACGATAGTCTGACCTGCCATGTTTCTGCTATGCTTATTTTATGTACTGTGTTGCTTTGCTAGCGTCTTTGATAAACCTAATCCACCCAACAGCCCATCTCACCACTGGTCAGACTAACTGCTACTTTTGGGTTAAACTCATTTTCTTTAATCTGTGGCCCAACAGGTAAATTAGGTTTCCAAACTTATGTTCGTGAAAGTCCTGTTAGCAATGAAATATGAAAACATCCAACAAGCATTTTAGATGGATGAGACGTATACACTATGAAATAACATCATGGAAATAAGAACATTTAATTGCATATAAAGTACATTACACAAGGTTTTTTGACCCAGAAGTTATTGTAAACAAACACTGTGATTGGTTCTGTATGTGTGGGTTTCTATCTATCTATCTATCTATCTACTTTTTTACTAGTGCAGCCTTGTGTACCTGTCATTTTTACTCGTGCAGAAAAAAGCTCAGTGACAACACAGCAGCTTTCCTGTGTGGGTTCAAAGACCCAAAATCACGTAAAACCAACAATTGGGCAGCCAGACACACTCTCCCTCTCTCTCTTTTGAAGACATCCGATAAAACAAGACCTTCCAGCCTCGGGTTGTTTTCCTGAGTAAACATGCGTGTCACAGTTGACCTTTCCCGGGGTCAGGCTGCTTTTATATTGGCTGACATGTTTCCAACTTAATAGAACTGTTTAGCGGAGATCCCCTGGGCCCCTATATTTATTAAGCTGCAATGAGTTGCATCTGTCTGGTTGAATCAAGAGGGCCAATCAGCTGAGGTCAGACGCATAGTAACAGAGAAATATAGACATATAGCGACACACAAACATGTGCTTAATATGGGCACCCACTCCCACACCCACACCCACACACATACACATTCACACAAAGATGCAAACGTGTGCAGGTTTGCAGCATGTGCACACGTGCAGACACTAATTATATTAGTTTATTTCTCACTCACACAAATGATTATTTTAGCTCCTTGTAGTATAAGTATACGGTAGCATGGAGTAGTATATGCAGTAGTATGCTGTTAGCAGAGCAGCATGTGGCCTAGTGTGACACTCTTTTGTCTTGTTTTCTAAGCAGTTTTCTGAGGTGTATTGATTTATCTTTGTTCAGCCTTTGTACAACATCCCATAATGCCGGTCATTTTCTTAGACTGATTTTAAACCCCTGTCTGGTAATCAGGGATAATTGTCAATTATCACAAGGAACCATCAGATCAATTACTACAAAATCAATGCAGTGCCACTTGGCTTGTACTGCCTCTTTTCTTCCAGCAGAACTACCACCTGGAGTGGTAAACAAAGCTTGTAAATCTAAAGATGCATATAAAACAGCTAAAATATGAAGTTTTTTAGGGTTGCTTTGTGTTGCTGGAGAATCATTGCAGGGTAGCGTTTTACAGTCATGTTTCTGAGATAGCGAGGCACCAGATGCACCTCTTGTTGCTGTTGTTTTATAACACCTAATGGAGACAAAACTATTGTTACCTCTTAAACTGAAGGCTGTGTATTATATCTTTTTCCTTTTTATGAGCGAGCTGGAGAGGAGCCTCTATTCCTGGTGGGTGAGATGACTTTTGTGATGAAAGTTAATGTCGGGGAGTCCTGATGTCCTTATTTTCCTCTCAGAGGCAAGATCCCACTTTCACCTCATGAAGGAAAGACACCATCCCCTGAATGGCTTCCTCCGTGTATGGAAACAAATGTGCTGCTGTAATGGAATAGCCCGGTCAGCAGCCTAATGTATTATCTCCTCCTCAACGTATTTATTTACACTCAACTACTCCACAAATTGTCTTGTCATCTTAATGGGTGAGGATTAATCTGTTGCCATGCAGGCTAAGGTGAACGAAAGAGATTGACTTTTTCCAAACTTTGTTTGGCGCCCCAAAGGGTGAGTTAACACTATAAACTTCATGCTTTGAGATGCTATACACTCAGATTTGTTCCATTGTATCATGTCTGTCTGATTAAAATACAAAGTGAGCCTCACTGTGTAAATCATAAATCGGCTACTTATGTATTCAATTATAATTAACATGTAATCATAAGTCACAGGCTTGCACTATATAGACTTTACACGTTCCCTTTTTCATTACACCCATAGAGTGTCTTGTTCAAGGACATACCTTACGTTTCACTACTGAGGAAGGACAAGCTATATCAAGACAAATGGTAAGGTCATCATTAAATCTATCGCAGTATCTGTAATGTTTAATACAGAGTATATTGTGTCTACATATTAGATATTGAATCCTTGTTTAAGACTGCTGCCAGAATCATGTTGTCCATTTCGATATATGTCAATTGTGTTATAATCATTTTCAGTGAATCTAGCAGAGATTGTCATTTACCCAGTGTCCAAACTGCTCATATTTCATCCCCACCTGAAAGAGACTGCCATTGAATATAATCACATACACACCTACTGCATCAGACCAAGAGAAAACAGAGTGTGCACTTTGTGCACAGCTATTTATATCAATAAGTCCCGTGCTGAGAGGCACAAAATGAGCGTTTAAGCTGCAGGGCCCAGAGAGCTCAGTAGCAGGTGGGCAGGCTGCTTTGAGGTGCCTGGGCTGAGGGGGTACTCGCTCTTTTACAGGTGTTGCCCATCTCACTGTGCCTTCGCGGCTCTGGGAAGGTTTAGGTTTGGGAGGGAGTGGGACAGCTGGAGCAGCAGGCATTGGGGAGACAGAGAAAGAGCCTCCTCTCACTGTCGGGGCCTCCGCAGGTCAGTGCTTCTACCCAAAGGGACGGCGGAGCGAAACGCCATCAATTCACAAACAAAGGAGCCACTTCACCCGCCACAAAGGAAACATATGTGATAGAGCTGACTCCCGAGCCGCAGCTCACTTTAACATGTCAGCCTCCCCTAATTAGCTTTGTTAACTCCCTCTGCTGTCTGCCCAACTGAGGCCCAGTCACATGTGGGCTTTGTGTTTACAAGGGCAAATGCTTGGACTGGCTCCCAAAACAGACATTTTGCTTTAACTTGATACGCTGGTTTGTTTAATCGTCCTAGAATGGGAACCATCCCCCAAACAATTGCCCAATTATAGATGGATTTTATTGACACGATATTGATGTATATTGATTTCTGTCGTGGTAACAGCTAAAACCTTACAGCCCCCTTTATTTATTTTTTTTAAAGGTTTTTGCTGCAGAGCTTCACATGGCCTTTTATCCACTGCATGTGCACGTCTGTGTTTGAGATGAAAACAGCTGCCCCTCAATCTTTATCGGGATGTTTTGGAGTCATTACTGGCCAGCCTTCAGACTGTGGTCTGCCATGCGTTACATGTTGCAGTCCACACTGAGCCTCATGTGACCCCTGCTGCTTACCCACTGGCAGTGCAATTTAACCAGGCTGATGACATGCAGCATGACATCCCTCGGAGAAGTGTCCCGCTCACAGCCTCATTGGGGGGGTTTGGACAGGGGGGATGTGTGAACTGCAGGATCCCTTAGTGACCTCTCTGGAGCACAAATCAAATTGGCCTGTGATTCAGGAGGGGTGTGTTTGCTTTGTGTAATTTTCATAAAACTGAAGTCATGCGTAGCAGATTTCCTTCTTTGAAGGTAGGAGGGAACCAAACCAGAAACTTCCTCTCAACGTAGCGAAATGAAGGAGGCTTCCTGTATACATACAGTAGATCTTGCTGTGAATGAATCTCATTATCATAAGTCAACCTCAGTTAGAATTCAGCCATAACTAGATGTCTCGGGTCTGAACACTAGGTGGGTCTGACAACTGACACGGCTGAAATATTTATAGCCTCGATGTTTACGATTTGCTTCACTCTGTTTACCTCCCAACAGTGGCGGTAGATTTTTTTCTTCTTTTTCTGAATTCGATGAAAAAGAGCACGCAGCGAGGCCTTGATGTATTCGTACATAGTTTCATGTACGCCGCAGTACAGTGGGCGGATTCCATTGGACTCATATTTAACTATACTATGTGAAATTCAGCCTCTGGCCCTGCTGGCTGCCAGACAGTCCAGCACTTGAGAAGCACCCGGCCCAGAGCTGTGTGACTGCTGCTGACTGAGTGTCATGATCCCAAGATCTCTGCTTTCTCTTTGACAGGAGGGTTTGAAATTCCTGGGTTAAAAGTTCTCTGAGATGATATCTCAGAAGGCTTTTGTGATGATGGTTCATGACAGGTATTGCTTTCAAGTGGGTGAAGGAATTCTGCTGAATGTCTTTCCTGTGGAGAACTTCAGAGAATTGCATCAAGGACATAAAAATATGGACGATTAAATACAAATAGTATTTATTTCTTTGATTGGATTCACTGATTGATTCAAATTGAGGTTTATTTTCGTGTAAACTGTTTCCAGACTGTACTCAATAACATCTACACTTACATTACAGTATCAATAAATGTCAGGACATTAGAAATACATTTTCCTTTCTCTGAAATAATGATTGTCAATGATTGATTGTTAAGGGATTATCCATGTGCAAGAAAGGATATCACAGTGACCTTATTTACCATGACTGTTTATCTCCTGCCACTTATATTAGCAGTTAATACATAAATATGCATACATTAAATAATACAGTAATGAGCCATATTGCATTTACACAGAAAATTGCCATTATTTACATTTACTTTTAGATGACAGATTAGTTTCAGTGTATTTTCAGCTTCTGCAGTCCACCCATATTTTAAAGCGTAAGAATATTTACCAAGCAAATGTGTATCAAAATATGGCATTATTCTCTGATAGGTGAAGCATACATACTTTGACATGCCTCAGCAACTCAATGTATTCTACACACTCACTGCCAGCCATGACAGCAGAGTCCTTTTTGTTCCTTTTCTCCTCTTTTTCCTGAACACTTAGAATAAAAATCACAAGTACTGTTGTGGAGAAATACCAAGGTAACAGTCTGGAGATGTCTGGCCAAAAGGGATTTGTCCCTCTAGGTACAAGGTAGGGAACGGTATGCCCTGCTATTTTGCATTTTCTGAATTGCTTAGCTGCCCAAGCATGCTTTATGTGGGCCAGGCTCTTGAAGTGTGTCATAGCATCATATGACCGCTGTACGGGAGGCTTGCTGTTGGACTTTACCCAACAAATATGGATTATGTTAAAATGGGCTGCGAATTGACGAGGATATGCTAATACGTCCCAGATGGCTATGTGAGAAGCGGACGGCGGGGACATGCAGACAGTATATGGCAGAGGCAGTGTTTGGCAGGTCCATCATTCCGTCATTAAAGGCCACATTATTACTTACAACAAGGCTTGCATGACAATTGCTGGAAAAAATGCAGTCCCTCAGAGAGTAGCCTGTTGTGTCCTTCAGTTCCTCTTTGCTTTTTCCTTTTTTTTTCTTGTTTTCTTCTTCCTTGCAAATCTGTTCTCAGCTGCTGATACCGTAGATCTCTGTGCTGTGTAAGGGGGTTTGTGCTTACCTTGTTCAAACATCAATAAGACAGGCTATTACTAGCTGAGGCCATTCATTAATATAATGAGATGGTTTTTTGCTTTAATTGATAACCGATCGGTGTTGATGAGACATTATGCACTTGTGGATACGATATTTTGTTGCATTTTTTCCGAAGTTGAACTGAAGCACCTGCATATTTGTTTAAGAGAGGCAGGAGTCCTCTGGAGCTATTATTCTGTTGTACCACTGGGCTACCAATGAGCTGTCCCCTCTGCATTATTATTGAACTAAGGTATTAGGTTTTCAGCTGCACAAGCAGAAAGATAATGGTGGCTTATGTGTAAGTGTGCATTTGGGACAGCCTCTGTCCTTTTGATATAAACAGCCATATAAATGACAGGATTAAAGACAAAAGCTAAATGATGAGAAGTGTATTTCACCTTGACTACTAAAAGTGTTGTAACTCATCTTTATAGTATGCTGAAATGGCAGACACTATTTTGAAACTTCCATGTAGAGCTGAAATGATTAATCTGGTCACCGATTAGTTGATTGTAGAGCTGCAGCGATTAGTTGATTAATTGATTAATTGATTAGCAACCTAAAGATATCAAGTTTATTGTACACGGGAGTCAAAGAATCTGAAAATATTTGCATTTAAGAAGTTGGAATCAGAGAATGTTGGCTTTTATAAAACTGAGATTATTCGATTATTAAAATAATTGGAGATTAATTGAATAGTTGGCAAGTAATTGATAAATTGATTTATCGATGCATTTAATTATTCACACCATTTAAAAAAAAAAATAGTAGTTCCAGCTTCTCAAATGGGAATATTTGCTAGTTTTCTTCATCTTCTATAATAGTAAATGATTAATTGAGAAAAAAAACAGCAAATTATTGGATAATGAAAATACTCGTCATTTGCAGCCCTGCTTTCAACTATGTTCTATTTGTATTAATTGATAAAGTGAAGCAAAATGTCTTCTTCAAAGGACTTTTGAGTGCCACAAGCCTGTGTAGAGATGTACTTCGGCACGGTACAAATGACTACTGACACCACATCCAAGCACATCAAGGATTATCATCACAAAAATGACAGAATTAAAGATGTCAAGATTGGCTTTGAACCCCTCTCTGGAGACGTGGCTGGGTGGGTGGAGAATGAGGGGGTGGGGAGGCGGTGTTAACATTTGTTATAGATCTCTACACTCTGTATTTGCTGGGGGCATTGTTAGCACACACCGCCTCCAGCCCAGGACTTAGGCAGGGCCCCCAGCAGATGCAGACAGCTCTGTACACACACACAGACATGCTCCCTTACTGCCACCACCCCACCCCTGGAAGAGGAAGAATAGATGCCCTGGGGCAATTCAGCTAGTGTGGATCAGTTCAGATGAGGCACATTAAGTGGCTAGTGATAAATTTGGCATGACAATTGCAAACACCATCGCTTTTGTCTGTAATTAATTCCAGTGGTGCCTGAGGCCTTCCCCGTGTTGCTACTGGTGTGGGCCAGCAGTGCTCTCCTAACGAGGGCACATTACAGCCAGGATTATAGCCCAGATAAAGGTGCTCTTAGAGGGAGGTTAGTGAGATGTATTTCTGTGGTGTTGAGCTATAGGCGAAGATCTGGAAGTAATTTTTAGAACGGCTGATGCAGGAGCAGGCACAATAAGACCAAACTATAGTGAAACAGGAACTTGAAACTGGTGTTTAATTTAACTGTGTAGATTATTTACAGGCAAGTTCACACATAAGTCTTCAGTATCTTAAAAGCAGCCTAATTACATTCACTTCCACCATACATAATAATAAGAGGTAAACAAATACAGTAATTTAAATCCTTGCTGGAGACAGACTAATAAGGAATGATGTGCAGTGCAGTAATCAAAGTTTCACAATACTGCTATATCTGAAATGATGAATTGGCACAGAGCAGTGGAAATTATGAGCCCACAGATTGCACCTTTAATATTTGGTCCAATGGGTCCTACAACTCAGTTAGTCTCATTCACTGGTAATGTGGAGGCATTAATTAACGGCTTGTACTTCTGAGTAGTTTTATTACGGCTAATGTCCCTCATTAAGTGAAATATAGTTACTCAAGGACATAAAAGAATCCCTCAGCAGCACCATTAATCTTGATTTCACTTGTGAGAGTACTTGGATATCTTCTGCAACTCGCTCTCTGATGTGGTATCTCTGGCTCTGGCGAGGGGCAGTCTTGTGTGTTCACCACCTCCTCTGTTGTCTCCAGCAGGGGGAAGCTGAACACACCACCAATCTGTGTCATTACTCTGTCATTGCATCAAATCACATGATTAGCTTCATGGGGCAGTGGAGGAGGCCTGCTTTGGTGCGGCTGGCCGTTGCAGTCCCTGGGTAATGGTCCGGTGGCACTGTGATGGAGGGTTGTGTGCTGTCCTCCATGCAGGGCCAAGGATGCACCATCATTCAGCCTGCCGGAGATGGCCTTAGGGTGAATCGTGTTCTTTACTGCTCAGATGTTAGAGTGTAGCACTGCAGTTTCCTTTGAGAAAATACTGCTCATTGGAAACGCTTTTCTTTCTTGGACATGCTATCATAAACATGGGAAGTGAGTTGTTTGGAAATGGGCTGTACTGCGGCTCATTTGCCTCACTCTTGGAGTTCGGATCTGTCACATATGTGTGGGTAGAAAGACAGGGGTCTTTACAATGGATGTTAGAAAAAATTACCAAACCATTAAATGGAATAAGGAGTAGCCCACACAGCCGTACCTAACAGGGCCTCTGTGGAAGGCCAATCCGACAGTTTGTCGATGCAGCCTTTTATAATGCAAAGGCTTATAATTATCTCACACTCGCTCATTTCACACTGACATATCGCTTTCCTAAATGTCAGTAGGAACAGCCAGTGCACTTCTCTTCCCCCAGCTCAGTAGAGCCCCTGCTGCACCCTGCACACAGCTATGATGATGGCAGTGCTTTAGCCCTGAACGTGTAGCCCCCCGCCGGGGAATAGCGGTTCAGGCATCACCGATCGTTGACCTGGCTATTGTTGTTTGTGATACTTACTGGTAAACTTTTGCAATCAATACAACATCAGCCAGCAGAGCCCCTGGGAATGAAAACCTGAAACAGCGCACTTAATCTTGGAGCCGGCCCCTGCTCCCTGCTCTGCCGCTAAACTAGGTAGTTGGCCTACTTGATGCGGCATTATTGCCGCAGAGGTCAGATGTGAGCTGTCTTGCACGGCGCCTGATGAATGGCTGTTTTTGATAAAGCGCCTCTCCCATCCAACAAGAGACATTTAATAATGATGGACCATAACTGCACACAAAAAAATCCTTGTAGAAGAAAGGGAAAAAAATCCCTCCTGCCTGCCTTTCCACATCTCAGACAGTGAGCAGCTAGCCATACTCAGTGCACATGTGGGTGTTCATACAGAGAAACCATAACACTGTGGGGTTTACAATCACTGCTCAATTTAAATCTTACAGACAGGTATGCGCAGGTAGGCAATTTTTTAAATGTTCATCCTTATTTAGTGGTTTAACCGATGAAAAAATAATTCACAAATACACTGAAATAGTGAAAATAGTAAAACAGTATATTATGAACTGCAATAATAATTCGAAACACACTTTTACTAAATATCTTGACAATGTTTTATTACCCAAATATTTCTTTTTCCTCCCAAATATTCCATTTTACTGGAAACTGCAGGTTTACAGTGCCAAAGCACAGTATAAGCCTATACACTGTTTTAAATTGGAAAGTATTCACAAAGGTAACAATGTTAAATGATAGCATTATGTCCACAGTAATGCAATTTAGCATCCACTCAGACTGCAGAACCCTCCTCTCAACACCCATCTCAGGAGGCGCCCATAAGATAATTGAATGTCTTTTAAACTGCGGATGATCATTTAACTAGCTCAGTGGTCAAGGCAACAGGCAGCAATTTTGCAATCTGCCATTGTGATGAGCAATCAAATCAGCATGTATTTAGCTTAAGCGGCGCTAAATGAAATGCACACCTTTTAAATGAGTATAGTTATGAAAGTATACGGTGAAATTAAATGCCATTCTCCAGAAAACAAAACCCAGAGCGCGGTGACAGGTTTGACATAGACAATGGCTTTAGTGACAGGAATAACAAATTAATTGGAACCATAACACATTCTCTCTAAAGGTGAAGTAAACACACCTGACTGTATATTTTTCACCATCAGTTAAATCTCAATTGGATCTAAAAATAAACCCCAAGACATTGAACAGTTTAATGGATTTTGACGTCTCTGCATTATGCTGTCACTCCAGTATAAATGAATCATAACTTTGCTCTGCACCAAGGAATTACCATGCATTTTGAGAAAATGCATTGTGCGCCAAGCTGTGAATTATGATGCGAGATCAAAATAAATGTGTAATGACTTTGGAGATGCCCAGAATAATTTATTGGGTGGAGATAGTTCCATATTGAAAAGAGAGCCTAAGTGGGATACAGAAGCTCTGTGCACTGACACTGCCCTGAATGTGTTTGAATTCTGAAATGTCAGCGTTAGATAGGCAAAGAGCCCAGCCTGTTTACTGAAGCTTGGTAAATGAGGGCTTCATTTGGGATGCAGCAGTATTCAATTATATGGTTATTTATTGATCAGAAACAATATATGTCTGTCTGCGGCATGTAAAGATGAATTCAGAGGATAAAAAGAAAGTGTCAGGGAAATTGGCCGATGAAGGATTGCATTTGATCTGGGTGGGAATTCAAGAATGGAGACAGAATACCCTTGTGTTAAAAAATGGGCCAGAAGTGTATTTGCAATTAAGGTTTTCCACAAAGAACTGTCAAGTGGGATTTCAAATGAGAAGAGAAAAAAAAAGCATAACAATGCTGAAATAAACCGGTGGGAAAAAATATGTTTCTAATAAAAGTTAGAAAAAACCCAACCTATTTACTGTAACCCATGTTTGTCTTGTTAAGACCAGAAGTAACAGAATAATTAATAATAATTATGATCTGACATTTTTTTGTACTTTCTACTCCTCTGTGCTTATACTGGGGTAAGTTTTTTAATTTTATTATTTCTTCACTTTGGCATTGCAATGTTTACTTTTGTAAGAGTTGTGTGTACTTCTTCCACCACTGTCTAACTAAAGTTAAATATTTTCTCAAGTTGGGTAGGTTTTTTTTTTTTTTTTAATGTGACATCAGTTTTGTAACTCGTTACTTTGAAACTTGTGATAATACAACTATTTGTTTTGCTAATAGCAAAAAAAGTTCTCCTGTCAATATGCTCCACAGGCACAAGTTAGCCAACATTTAACTAGAGTTTAAACAACAACAGACAGGCAATTAATCGACGCTATTTGAAGTTGTCATCTTTTGCTTGTTCAAATTAGGAAATTTTTGAATGATTTTACAGGCCAAACGATCCATCAGTTAATCAAGAAAATAATTGGCAGATTAATCAATAATGAGAATTGAATGTCAAAATTCAAGAAATAATAATAATTCTAATAATAAATACAAAAAAATAACAAAATGTCTTCTCCCCTGTGGTGGTCATCTTTGACTGTCTTTGGACCGTCTCAGAGCTTTTTGAAGAATAAAGTGTGAAACTTTACATCTTCTGGCCCTCTGTTAGCTCATTTACAGGGCTCAGCTGAAGTGTGCTGGGGTGTGTGATGCACCAGCGCACTCACTTTACATCCCCACTGTAAACACTGTCTATTATATTATTCACAACAGTGTCCTCTAGAGAGATGGCTCCCGGTGAGGCTCCTCTGAATATGGAACACCAGCTATTGTGCTTACCTGCTGCCCCATATCAGCGTGGCCCACAGTGGCCCTTAGATGGTTCTCGTTCAGATCTCTTTAGCTGGGCTGGAGGGTAATCCCTGGGCAGCCGGGGCTTCTCTGTTGTCTCCTGGTTGTTTTCTGTGTAGTTCATAAATTATAGATGGGCCATGTCGAGGGCCATCATGCTGCCTGATCCCTGTCTGTGCTGACAGCTGTATGATGCGCACTGAGTGCAGCAGATTGGGAGCTCAGAGTTTCATCAATAAATATCACTCTGACCCTCACACTTGGCCTCGTGTCAGCGGTCAAGGTAATGGCTTTTTATTATCGTGAAGGGCAGCCCAGCGTGGGGTAGTCTTAAGGTTGCTCGTCCATCTCAGGTCCGGAGACACAAAGACAGACAGAGAGGGAGAGAAAGAGAGAGAGAGCGAGAGGAGAAGAGTAGCTGGCCTAAAGTTTAAATGGACTGGGATGTTATTATGTGAAGCCTGAGGATGAGTGTGGATGTGTTGTGTGTTTGACAGTGAACAGCAGGGAGCTTTTGTGTGCTGCTCCAGAGGAAGTAGTGATTTTCATGGACACATTATTGGATTAAATTAACCTTATTAACCAGCTGTGATGAATTCTATTGAGCTCACTGCTTCACACACATCTCCAAAGAAATTGTGCGAGTGTGTGAAAGCGTGCCGGCTGTTTCTATTTTTGTGCGTTTGTGTTTGATTGTGGAGCTTATCTGTCTGTGTCTGTCTGTGAGTGTGTGTGTGTGTGCGTTGGCTGATGGTTAGCTCTAACTGCCTTGGCTCACAGATGACAGGGCTTGAAATGCCATGATTGTGTACTGAAAGCTCAGGCAGCTGTACATGCTGCATGATGTCTTCAGAATACAGGTTTTTAGACAAAACAATATAGAACAGAACAGCATTTTGTCTAAAGTTCATTCATCAAAAAGCTGCATATTTTGAAAAGGGTAAAAGCCCCACACAACCCTGTCAGGGAAGCGCAAAGGCTAGATACTATAGATTACTTTAATCCCCTGCCAGATATAAAAAGGATAATTACATATTTGTGGTGGAGGCTGTGTGGTGAAAAAATCAATACAGCCTTTTTTTGTATGACACTTCATTAGTGTGAAAAAATCTTGGAGCTGAGAAGAACTGCACTGCAATTAAATGGTTCTGCTACCTTAGACTTTGTAATGGCTCTATATTATTATCCAGTTTATTTGAAATAGTGGTTGCACTTGTGGAGTAATTGGAAACCATTGATTATGTACTTTTATGTCTACACTCTTGCACATCATTATGGAGAGAAGCAATAGTTAGTTAGCCTCTCTAATGAAGCACTAATTGCACTAAGTAGGTTAAGATGTTAGTCAAACTGCACTCAACTGAAATGACAGCACAAAGACTTTCAATTAATCTGCATGCACTGACTAGCAGATGTTGTTTTGGACTGTATATCTCGCAGATTTTATTTGCTTTGTGTCTGATCCTGTTGCGTAAATGGAAATTGTGTTTGTATCAGTGCATTGGCAGCAGATGAAATTGATTGGAAAGGGGAAATAAGAGGCGGCGGGGGGAAAAAAAATCTAAGGTGATGGAATATAAAGTGGCCACTTTGCTGCTGTTTTCAAAAGGAGGACCATTTGTAACGTAGGTTTCCCTCCTGATAATGTCAGCGGTGTAACACTGGCTGGTAATTGTACAGGGATGTCTGTTAACTCATACCACTGTGTTAACATTTATTTAAGGGTGTGAAGACCTTGCACTTAGTTTAGCCTCTGACATGACTCCAATGTGTCCGGTTGTAATGAATGTAACACAGTAAGGACACTGGAGATAATGTAATTTATGTCATTTTATCAGTGTAGCAGAATATCACAGGATACTGAGGTTAGACAGAGAGAAAGGAGGAACGACACACAACATGGGCCACAAGCCAGATCTGAAACCACAACATCACAAAGCACATGGTGTGTCCCCTAATAGTCCACTGAGCCATGCAAATGTTTGTTTAAATAATTTCACTATTAACATCCTCCAGTATTTCTGGCGTCTTTTGTGGTGACCAGTGCGGTATCTTTAGAAATGTAATAGGTAGGTCTGTCACAGTAACTGCTTTTTTGTAAAGAAAAAAGTCATAAATTCTCTGATTCCAGCTTCTTAAAAATGAATATTTTAGTTTCTTCACTCCTCTATGGTACTGAATGAAATATCTTTGGGTTGTAGACAAAACAAGACATTTGAGACACCATCTTGGGCTTTTTGGAGACACTGATCAACATTTTCCATAATTTTCTGACATTTTGTAAACCAAACAACTAATAGATTAATCATGACAGTAAAAATTATTAAATTAATCGACAATGACAAATAGTTGGAGCCCAACTTGGTCAGTAGATTGTCCCCGAAATAATTGTGATAAACAATATTACTGTCGTCAGGCCATTTTATTTAAAAAAAAATAAATAAATATTGCATGGAAACAGAGCAATTAGGTCTGCAAATACTATCGAGGTCATGTAAATCTATCGATAAGTTGATAATATATGATATGGACAATAGTATATGTACAATAAGGTAGATATCTAATTGTGACAGGCCGAGTAAAAGTTACAAATTATTAATCGACCTGTTTGTCATATAAATAATGTAATCATTGGAATTACTTCGTAATGTAATTTCTAACATTTTATGCGTTATGATTACTTTTCTTACAATTCTTAAAAACTGGACAATAAAGCTGGAAAGTTCAAGAGAGCCAATCAGAAACAATGTAAAAAAATTTAGCGCATACTATCCAATGAATATATCTTGACTAGACCTAGAGACAGCTTGTTTTACGCCATCCTACCCTTGATAATGTTGCACTCACATTTGTTTCAACTGCTTTGCTTACCCGCGATGTACGTAAATATGCTAAAAGTAGGCATTCCTGCACAGCGAAGAGATGCAAAGCAACAGAATGTTGCTGAAAAGAATATATTCATATATAATCCCATTTTAATTCCCAACATTTAGTTAGTCACACTAATTTAATTACAATTTTTTTTTTCTCAGTAACTGTAACAGATTACAATTACATGTCTTTTGTATAACGTAACGCTGTTACATGTAAGTAAACACTGGAGATGACTATATAATGTAATCTGTAACCATTACCATTGACTAATTATTCAAATACAGTTTGCTGCTTGCTCTTTCAATGAATTCTATGTTAATTTATGGACAAATGAATTTTCCATTTATAATAATTTATACTAGATTTTGCACCTACCTTCAAGTGAAACTATTAAAGAAATGCATTAACGTGGCCTCTTACTAAATATCACTTATAGAAATTAGTGTGCATTGCTATTGATTTCTTTTTGAAAATACCCAATTATTTTTCAGGAATGTATTGAAAACAAACCATTCAGCTCAGTGTAGAATTCATTGTCTGCAAAAATGTGATGGATTGTCCATTTGTGCAAATGAATTACCCTGTCTAGATATTAGTGTAGCACATTACCCACTGAGGTCATTATGTGAGATGCAGGCTGCCTCCACCTCTGCAGAGCGGAGGGTTTCGGTGTGTGTTGTGGGGGTGGGGGTCCACGTGGACTGGCCGAACACTGTCCCCCATCATGGTTCTCTGTGGAGAGAGTGATGCTGACAGTACACTCCTGGCAATCAGTCAGCTCGCCACCCACCACTATGCGCTATCCGAGATGTGGAGAGCAGGGTCTGCGCTGGTTACAGCTTAAACCCAGCAGCAGCAGGAGGACTTGCCGCCTTTGATCTTTTTTCTTTCAAAGGGCTCAAATGCTCACGCTTTTGTACGCTTGAGAGACACTTCAGCCTTCACTACCCAGGAAGAAAAAAAAATGTAAAAGTGCTGTCCGCTTGTTACAGATACGGAACCATTTAAATTAAAAGTAAAACGTCTAAATGGAATTAAATCTCACAATATTGTTGATTGGTTTAATGAGAGCCATCTGTTGAGCATGTTGAGCAGGGTAAGTTGGTGTAAACTAGAGTATTAAATGTGAGGTGGAGACCTCTATCAGGACCTCTTATTAACAGAAGCATGTTCTTGGTGGGATCTTAAGAAATCTCCTGGCTTTTATATGGCTGTCTGGGGAGAGGGTCAGACCCTGTAAGCTGTCATTGCACATGAAAGGATTAATGTCATCTTATAAGAAGGGGGGAAAAGCCGTCTTATAGTTATTTATTCTGTTTCATTCACATTCTGCTGGCTCTGTAAAAGAAAAAAGGCTAATGTCTGGTCTAATTTGTAGCCCTTTAAATTCCAGACAGAGATTCTTTACATATCTCTGGAGCTCATGGCTCCTCTCGGCGCAGCCCCTCTCCTCCTCTCCTTCTGGGATTCCTCTTAAACCCGACCAATTTACTATCTGAAGCAAAGTGAAGATTTACATGAGTTTGTACTTGAATGGCTCCAACTCTAGCTTCATGCACTAAACACTCCCACTGTAATTACCATTCCTGGATCCTGCTCTCTGATACCTCTCTCTCTCTCCTCTGTACCTAGGCCAATTGAAGGGGAGAGAAAAGGAAAATACTTATTCCCCAATGCTGATTCTTAGTGCTCCTTGTTCAGGATCTGTAATTGGATCTGTGTTTTCGACTCCCTGCTAATAAGCAGCTTACTTTGGCTCCCTCTAGACTTGACCCACCACATTTTTGTTTTATGAATTTTACAAGGGGATTTTAATAGATGCTTTAGGCTATGCAAAACATAGGCTGAAGGGGAGGCATAATGTGGGAGCCTTGACACAGAGTACGCCTGAGTGGCTGCTTATCATTGCGGACAGGTCTCATAACTTTCATTAAGATTGATGTAGGACAAAAGGGAATGCGCGAGAAGAGGGACATGAGAGAATATTAACCTGTGCTCCTGTAACTAACTATAATTGTTTTGCATTCGGTCTCTCCTCAGGCAGCCGCCCTCATTATCTTTACCCGTACATGACGGTGCAGCTGATTTTTAGTAGCCGGGCTTGTTAGAGGAGATTGGAGGTCAGGGCAAACTGTAATCTGCCTTTGGTTATTTTTATGGTAGAATCCGACGGCCAGGGGCTGAGGTGGTGTATCAGTGTATTTTACAAACATAACACCTCATTTCCTTTCATTTTACATCCGTGTAATTGTTTCTGAAGTTGGCTGCTCAGGGCGGCTGGAATTTGGATCAGGTTAAGAATCTATTATTTTAATATCAAGATTGTTTTCTATACGTTTTTGTAGATATTGGTCAAATTAAATCTTATTTAATATGAAACTAAATCTGCCTTTCATGCCGTCTTTTAGCTGGAAAGCTGAGCAAACAATGGGATGGGGATTTCCATGTCCGTGGGCTCTCATGTAGAGTCTCCAGTTAGTCCAGCGCTCATTTAAAAATGGCAGAATGCCGGTGTCACCCGCACGGGGTCACTGAAATGAGAGAGATGAGAAATGTAAAGACAAGTGCTGACCCGTAGCCTGCCCACAGCTTCCTCAATCATTAAAATACTTCCAGAAACCATGGATGATTCCATAATTCATTATAGGTTCTAGTATCTAAGTGATTTTTCTTATCATGCCTGTCTACATCTCCACATTAGGGTGGTTCATTTGTCTTAAAAAGAAAGAGAAATTAAGGAACATTTCCAACATTTCTCCAGATGAATGAGACAGGTGCAGTCATAGAGGTGAATATTCAGCGAAGATGGAGCTTTGCTCAAAGGTACTAACTAAGACACTCTGTTGGGTATAGGAACACTAATGACCAACACAATCACCTATCTTGACATGAATACCAAAGATAACAAGGAGAGGTGGGAATAGGTGTAATGCTCTCTCTTTCATCCTCTCTCTCCGCTTCCTTCTCTCTCTATGGGAATCTACCGAGCACGCTTTACTTCATCACAAAGCTAACGTGGCATAGAACTTTTAAAACCCGCCTCGGCTTTTGTATCTTCCTCACCCCCACCCTCCATCCCTCTCCTCTCCTCTCTCTCCTCTGGTTGGTAATTCTCCCATCTGGAGGATGTTTGAGAGAAACAAAGAAACAATAAGAGGAAGTTGGGAGAGGGGGTGTCAGGCTGTCAGTAATCTGACAGCTATGGTAACTACCCTCTAATCCAGACGGCTCCAGCCACGCTCCGGCCTGACACCCGCGCCTCTGACTGACAGCTGAAGACCGGGCACATTCCACAGGCAGAAGTGACATCCAGTCTATTAAGGCAGACAAGCACAAAGCAGAGATTTGCCCTGACTGCCTGGTACTGAAGCCTACTATGGAGGGGGTGATTGGAGAGGTCCTGGAGAAGGTGTCAGACTCAAGCTCAGATGATAACCATATTGTAATGATGCTGCTGGACAATGAAGTGCCATGATTGCCCATGCTGACAGCGGAAGTTTATGTCTGGATATCCCCCCCATCCCCTCCCCCGTCTGCATTCGCAGGCAGCTCACAACACACACACAGTCTCCAGGTCCCAACTGCCAGTCAAAAGCCTGGACGCAAACGGGTGCACTTCTTATTCCAGCACAAGAGTGCACCAAACAGTGATCTCTAATGGACTGACCCGAGGCATGCTGTGCTGACAGGGAGAGCAGTATAATTGTTGTTTATCTTCTTCCTCTTTAGATATCTCTCTGAGCATAAAGAGACTTCTCAGTGTTCATTTGTTGCTACAGAATAGTCCAGAATCCTCCACTTAGTTTCTTTATCAGCAAAACATACTGGAGAAAGCTATACATGATTGCTTTTGGAGGCGTTTCACGATGGCAGAAAAGTATGTAATTGGTTTCACTTAAGGTTAATTATTTGCACTGGCAGGTCGCATTGTTGTAAGCCGTTCATTAGAATACACATCCAACACACAGAGCAAATGAGATGAGCTGGCTGTGCTTTATTTTAGGGGTTGCTTTAAAAGAGCTCCCCAAAACTGAGCCAGACCTTAATGATACTCTCAGCAGCCTATATAATGGAACAAGTTTACATAAATTAGACCACAGATCTGCAGTGGCATCAGACAGGCTTGACTGTTTGTATTTGAATACTTTGGCTAATTAGAAGTGCAAAAAAAGTGGACTCGAAATATATATACTCTGCTTTGAATTCAGTCCTAAATCTGTACTGCATACATAAAACATTTTCCCCTCGCTTTCCTGTATCAAATGCGTTTGAATTCAACTTTATTTTTGTATGAAGCCTGATGGTTTAAGACATAGATGATTTGATTTCCTCCACTTGTGGTGTAGTTTGCAATGCCAATGCATGGCAGGAGATTTAAAAAGGGAAAAGATGAGCTAGAATAGGGATTTTCCTGTGAATGCTTCAAGTGCGAAGTAAATCCCTCAAACAGCACATACCCTAACATTCCTACAATAGAAATTATATTAAGTGTGTAAAAGCCACACGCTCTGTATCCTCTCACCCTTAGCACAACATTCAAATAAGTCGGAGAGATTTTGGTTCCAGGCGAGTTCACCAAAGGTGGCATTTCCCGTCTTCTTTCCAGCCAAAGCCTGCTCGTCTTCCATCTTACTTAGCTCGTCTTGATGGAGACTCAGGGTGCATGCCTTGCTAAGTGACAGGGAGTTAAGTATACATTCACACCATCTTGGGCTGCTAGTTAAGTTGACAGAGAGGTTCTGCAACCGGTCGGTCAACATGAAGCTCATTCGCACTCCAATCAGACCAATGATAGAGAAGAGGGCTGTTTCAGGATCTCGTTTAGAATTTTGTATTAAAGTGTTTGATTCTTTAACAATGATTTTGGTTGCCTTTATGTTTTCTCACACATCAAAGTGATTGGCCTAATGATACATTTCCTTTGCTACATATTTATGCATCTTGCCATGACTTTAATGAATTAGCTGTTGATTTCTATCAACTTTAAGCCAAACGTAGGGATGCACTATATAGATATCCTTCAGCGGATACCAATAACCAATAATTATCTGCTTCTCACAACTGATACCAATAAGATAACCGATTATTTCACATTTTTGTATTTTATAAAGAAGTTCATAACCTGGAGTTTAAGCACACCAGACAGTATGATGCCAAGATGTAATGAGCAAAGATGGATTATTTAATATTCAGCAGCTCTAATAAGATTTGTTGTTAAAATCCATCGACTTTTACCGCCTTTAGGAACTCTTGTGGAACATGTTTTGCAAGTCGTACTGTCTATCTCTCAAACTGTGAAAACATCCACACCGGTGACGACATGAGCGCGAAAAATGTGTGCTGTGCTTGTTTTTCTTCTTCATCTGTTAATGGGCAGATTGCGAACCAACATGAAAGGTGCATACTGCCACCTGCGGTATTGTAAGTGTAGGAGTGTAGAAGTTGCACTTGTTAAACCAGTGAAAGTAATTTGGCTTTGTATTATTGGCTCTGTTTATTGGCTATAATTTTCCCGTCTATGGAATTACCTGCCTGAGGTCCTACTGCTGGCTACATCAATATCTTATTTTATCTGGTGTTTAATTTTTACGTTTATTTTATTCTTGTTTGAGCGACACTATTCTTTATTCTGGACGTTGCACCTAAGTCATGCTCTTTTTTAATTTACCTGTTGTTTCTACCTTTTATTCTCAGTGTTTCTATGGTTTCATTCATTGTCATAAGTTAAATTCCTCTTTTATTCGTCACGCTGGCCTGTTTATCCTTACATTACTATGTATTTTATTGTCTTTTTTTTGTGCTTGTTGCAAAGCACATTGTAACACTGGTTTTGATAAGTGCTATACAAATAAACTAATAATAATAAATAATGATAATAATTATTTATCGTCCCAATACAGTACATATTGTGCATCCCAACTTAAATGTAACTATGAAATGTCAACATGAAAAAAAAAAAAGATCAATGGACACTTGTTTTTGTTTCTCATCTTCTCTTCTCTCTGCTCTTTGTACATGCAGGCCAACATAGCCATAATGAGATAGATAATTGAGGATATTTTTTATTCAATGGCTAGTTAATTGGTTGCCACCAGTGTCCCAGGAAAGGTTAAATTTATGGTTGCGTGTCACCAATTACAATCCCAGCTGGCTTTGTTCATCTGGAAATATTTATGGCAAAAAGTCAATGTTTTGGGCGACAAATGACAGGTCGGACGTGAACACATTGCACAACCACGAGCCGCATGTTGCATTCTCTCACAGCAGCTCACAGTCTGGGCTGTGCATAATCTTTCATTTTTGAGCGCAGAATCAATGTGTGCATAATCAAATTCCTATTGACAGCACTCATATCCTTCTCCCTGTGGCAGAAAAGAAGATCTTGAAGTGGGGAAGGATGAATGCATTAACATCCTTTCAGGCAGTCTAGCAGATAACAAAGCTCCCTGCCTCAGTGTTAACACTGCAGATTAGGTCAAGTTTTTACCCCTCTGAGTTTCTCTCCTGTAAATGACGAGTTTTGATGTGAAACAAGCAACATGTCAAGGCGAGTTGAAAGATGTAGGCATTTTCTGCCATGTCACAATGACAGGCCGCTGAATATTTGGGCCATTAGGGGCTTATTAGTGAATAAATGACCAGATGGTTCAGTGATGCACAGAGATGGACAGAACTGGATGCTACTAATCAGCAGTGTCTGTAGCTCGGTGTCAAATCACACGACATGGTAACCCATGGCAACGGAATAAAAGTTAACATTAGCAAGTCAATTTGAGATCTGGGGTGGTGTAAACAGGGCTTCGAATAGCCCTGCGTTTCTCGCTTGAAAACAGAGAATGTCTGTGTTTTCAGGGAGTAAATTCAATTTGAAACAGCTGAGATGTTTTCTTTTTGCACTTTTAAATCACACGTTTCTACATTTTTATATTTAATCCCTTATAATTAGATCTTTGATATTCTTTGGATAGAACTGACCTTAAATTACAGTTCTTGTTATTAGCATTTCCAGAAGGAATACCCCAATAATCCAACAGAAAGCCCCCTCAGTGCTGAATTTTTAAATGCTTCAGAAAAGAATACCATTTTTTTAAGCCTAATTTTACCCACATTTACAAACAGAAAGACAGTAGGATGTCTCACAACACCTCACACTTGTTTATTTCAACAGCACCTCACTTTTGCGATTGTCAATACATTCATTCAGATTCTACTTTTGAGGTGCTTTGATTAGTTTGATTCCGAGATGCCCCACCATCCTCTTTACAGGAGGTAACCAACAAATTTGAAAAACGGCCGTGTTTGTGCTTCAGTATAATTGGTGATGGGTTGTTTTGTGACAGATGTGAAAAATAAAAAAAAAACATAGTGTGGGTTGCATTACACCAAACACAATACAAGATGCTCCATGTTGGAGCTGCATATGAATGTGTGTGCGTAAACATGCGGGGTCTCTTTAATTGTATGGTTTTCTTCCAGACCCACAGCTGACACAAACAGGCAGCCTGTTTAATGGATGAGAAGAGCCGTTTGAAGACGGTCTGTCACTTCTGATTGCTTTGCCTCTCTTCTAAGCATATCACTTGTCTACTAATACCCCTCCATTTAACTCGAGTTCTCACTGTCATTAACTTTAATAGATTTATTTATAAATTAGGGATATAGGTAAGATCTGAAGAGGGCTGAAGAAGCCTCATTATTAGCCCATTTGGTTAATAAGGTAGATATATAGATTTCTCTGCATACCGTTGGACTTGGCTACAACATAATAGTGGTAGTTCACAATACTTTCATATGTTTTTCACACAAACATAAAAAAGCTCTAGCTCTCAGAAATATGTAAAAATTACCTCCGTCGTCATTGAGCATGATTAAACTGCAGTCAGGCTTTGTGCATATTAAGCACCTTGACTTATTGATGTATTGTAATTGCGATATTTCTCGATAAACATATTAATTTGAATAATTTATGCACACGTGCAACATCCTACTCCATTATACCTTTGAACAACGGAGTGGGCAATAAAACATAGATATTGTGGGCTTTATGTAGGGTTGAAACAGTGGGATTCCATGTTATTATCCTACCCCCCATTACATGGAATGGGAGTGCATTGTTATTATTTGTCATCATATGCTAATTACACATCATTAATGTTAGACCTTAATGGCCCCAAGAGTGGGTAATAGGCTGTAAGGCTGAGCTGGCTGCTTGCA
Organism: Pagrus major; assembly: GCF_040436345.1. Lineage (NCBI taxonomy): Eukaryota > Metazoa > Chordata > Actinopteri > Spariformes > Sparidae > Pagrus > Pagrus major. The sequence goes on from NC_133223.1 coordinate 17,568,743, forward strand.
GGGAATCTGAGTCTGGGGGGAGAGAACACATGCTAATGAAGCTGAGACCTTTTATCTTTGCAGATTAAAAGGGAAAAGATCACAACCCTCAAAATAAGCGTTTTGACATCTGTAATTGGAAGAGACAACAAGCTTTTGTTCTATTATAGGGAGCAGGAGACATCAGGCTGGGTGTATAAATCTCTCCAGCGAGCTTTACTCCCTCAGTGCCTTCAGTCAGTTAGCCAAATGAAATCTCACTGCTGCTTTCATGCTTTTAGCTGCAGTTAGACAGAAGATGGAGTGCTGCTGCTTCCAAAGCAGCTCCAAGTCTGTGATCTGGGTGCGTACATGTGTGAGCATGGTAGCTTAGCCTTTTCAAATTAATGGATGCCCTTGTATGCTGAATGGGAACACAGAACAGTGACCCTGCCAATTATTGGGAGAATACTAACTGTTTGCACACTTTCTGTGCTGTTGTGCAGAGAACCAAAGTTGGATATTTTTTTGGTTTTTTTCACTATTGCTCACTTTACCGCAATGATCTTGGCAAAATAATGCCAAAGCACTGAGGTCAGATGGTTAGACCCATGTTGCTGTAAGCTGTGGAAGAGTGACTGAGTGTGCGCATCTGGTCGTCTCCAGCGGGCCTGGCTCAGAGCTGGGGCGAACAGCAAAGCGACAGCTGGTCCAGCATGGCTCCATGTTTGACCCTCAGCACCATGTGTAGTCCTGGGCGGCCAGCGGCACTCCATACCCTGAAGACATGTATGCCATCCCGAACACCTGGTGGGAGGGAGCCCACCTCAGAGCCTAGGGTCTAGTTGTGCTTACACCGGGTTAAGGATAGTGTTTGAGGTGTGTGTGGCTAGATTTCAGGGTCCATGACCCTCTCAGCCCCTGACACCTCAGCGACCCCAAAGGCTCAGAAAGCAGGGGGCCCGCTGACTGCCCATTTGCTCTGTCTCTGAGGTCCAAGCCCAGAGGTCCTGTCATCACAGAGCAGCTCAGCTGGAGGCCATAGGTGTAATGACCTACATCTATCTATATATAACAATATGTATGTTATCATCAGGCTGTTTATCTGGCTTGACCTCTACCAACTGTACTCGCATTTCATAGCTCAACTGCACACTCTGTTCTCGTGAATATCCAAAAGATTTTCTCAGATAAACTTTGCAAGCTGCTGTGTGACAACACAGCTGGAGGGATGGTGTTGAGAAATCGTCTTGCTGTAATTTATTAAATCCTGACTTTGATAGTCTCCATGACTTCCCTCCTTGTATCTGTTTATGATGAATGTTTTATGCATGAAAGCAGAAAATGTTGATCAGGGAAATTGTATGGAATTTGTCTCCATTATGCATGCTTATCATAATCACGGCAAGATTATGCAGTAACAAAGCAGCGCTGGTAATACAATAAGTCTCCTTGATAACGCAAAACAACTAAGAGAGGAAATGATGGTATACTTAGGCAGTATGTGATAGGCACATAGCCTCTAGGTTTTTCATAATTCATATCTTTCCCTCTAAAGTGAACTCACTCACAAAAGTATGGCTCTTATCATTCTGCTCTGCAATGCCAAAGAAGAGAAATAATAGGGAAAATGGTGGTGCAAAAATGTCAGTTTGTTTAATTATTGCTAGTTATGACAATTACCTTCTCTTTGACTTTAGCATGTATGTAATAAGAATGTTCCTTAGTGCCTCGGAGAAATGTGAAAGGTCAGATGTCAGTTTTAATATGACTAGAGCACCTCTAATGAAACACTGTTGCAATATGTGTTGAATACGAATGCATTAATTTCTTAAATGTCTTTCATATTTGCAGGCGCCTCAGCCTTTTTAACTGGGATAATTTGACAGCAGCCCCCTGCCTTCCTCTGACAGCTCTGAGGAGCTGGGGCTCAGCACCTGCGTCCACCCAAGCATTAAACCTCAGATCCTGAACTCTCCTCACAAATGAACTGTCAGATCATTACTGCGCGTGATGCAATATAATCTGTCTCAGAATTAACATTTGGCCAAGTCCACACAGGGTTTTTTCTCCCATCTCTCTCTTCCGTACATCTAGCCCCCTCAGAAGGCGCTGGTTTGAATATGCATCTCTTCACATTTCCATGAGGGACCCACCGGGAGTACAGGCAGAGAGCAGCTTTCAGCATTAGCATGTCAGGAGGGAAGGGTCCTTTTCGTTCAGGGTCCCACTGCAGATGCTATGCCTCACTTGTTCATTACAATTGCATTTCATCAGCTTGATGATGTCCACATGTCAAATGAGTGTGAGGATTTTGCACACAAAGGAGCCTCTGGGAAAAGGACTTCGCTGGCTAATCAGCTGATTATCATACCTCAAATGGGGCTGTAGTGCTCTGTTACAAAAGCCAGCCAGAGAGAACGAGGTGTAGGAGACAGGCATACGACGGGCGAGTCCACACATAGAGGAATGCAAAGTAAGCAAACAAAACGCAACCCAAGCAGGAGACAGAAGAGAGCATTAGAATATTTATGGTTATCATAGTTTTTTTTTACTCGTATAGCTTTAAAGGCCAAAGTGTAAATCTGCGTGTTATTATGTTACCCTCACATTGATTCAAAAGATGGACAGATTAGGCATCAGGAACAAAGCTAGTGATGTTCTTGTTTGTGTATTTTCTTGGGCTCAGTTATGATTTGATTCAAAAAGCGCCTTATTGACCTACAGCAGAGAGGAGGTGCATAAATCAAAACAGGATGATTATCTCACTCTCGCTCTCTAGCACTGTGTCCTACGCACCTGAAGAGGTTGCCACCTGGGGACCCAGTAACTCTGCTGGGGGACTTCAGTTCTTATGTGGATAACAATGGAGAGACCTAGAGGGGCGTGATTGGGAGGATTGGCCTGGAAGGAGTCAGCATATGGAATTCAAATGACCCTCTGGCCGATATCAATCATTCAAGCAGCGACGAAGGCCAAATGTTTCATCGCCTCACATTGCTTGTGTTGTTTGAACGCAATGCAAAGACTGCAGCTGACAGCCATACATTCCAAAAGGAAAAATAAAAGACTCAGGTCTGCGGATATACAAACTCTTCATTTACGTCATTTTCACACCACTAATGCTAATACAGCCACTTTTAATGTCTGAATTGCAAATGGCACTGGCGAAGAGACGGACGCAAAAAATAAGGAGAAACTCCCTTAAATGGGTGAAATCATGGATACTTCGGCGGCATGCTCATGGGGCTTTCCTTTCATTTTTGTTTTTCTTCATGTGCACTGATGCGCTGAGCTGAAAAGCCAATCAGAGTGATTTCTCTGACCGACTGACTCCGCAACCGAGTCGTCCAAAGGGTTGACTAGTGCCACAGGTTCAGGACATACCACAAAAACTAGGGCCACAGGTGCTCACAAACAGCCTGACCCGACCATCAGCCTGGTGTGTCAGGGCCTTAAGCCTCCTTTGCACAGGCAGCTGCTTTAAGTTGTGGGCTGAAGGTTGTCGGTGCCTGTCATGGTGGCACCCCAAGAGCAAACAGCCCTCAAACTGAAGACCTTACGAGATTTGGTAAGCAAAAGCTCAGTGTTGGAGAAGTTAGGGGAAGCCAAGCTGGGAAAGAGAAGCAGGGCTTTGCTTGAGCTGTTCTCTGCTGCTGAACTCAACTGGGAATATTGTTGTCGTCGAAGAAACACTTTGAGGACCTCTTGAACTCAACCAAACATCTGCAGTGGCAGGGCACCAAGATGCTCAATCATATTGTCGGGATATCTTGGTTGACGAGCCTCTGTTGTAACATATGGATGTCTGGGACAATACTTGTGGACCGGCAGATTCCACAATATGGTATGGTTGATATGATATGGTAACTCAGAGGCTGAGCTTCTGTCTGCGTATCACATTATTCAACTTTCCACAGGAAAGATTTTGATACCCTAAAAGAGGCTCTGACTGACCATCAAGCTTTAGATTTAGCAGCAAAGTGCACTCTGGCCTTATTGTGTAACATTGGGGCAGCTGTTTATTCTTTAATGACTTATATAGGACCATATCCTTCTCTGTGTTTTGGGGGGATGTTGTGGTTATACAGTGTTCCATGGTCAATGCAACAAGCCGTTTCCTTGAATAACTGGAATGAAAACTGTTTGTGAATTCTTCCAACAAGTCAGGCATTTGCCACCTTTGTGGGTGTAAGGCTTTGCCAAGTACGACTGTCCAGTTTAGTGACCTCAGGATTAGATCTCAGCTTTTTGCAGATGATTCTTCATCAAAACCATGACCTCCAACGTTCAACTGCTTCATACTGTAAGCTATCACCTCCTAGTCTGAAGCCATGGTTTTCTCTTAAAAAATGGTTGCCCTCATTTGAGTTGGGAGTCTGTTGCTGCCCAAAGTGAGGGTGTTGAAGTACCATGCAGTCCTGTTCATGAGTAAGGGTAAAATGGAGGGTGAAATTGACAGGTGGGGCTGTGTTGGCAGTGACTCAGGCATTGCGCCTGGCAATTGTGGTGAAAAAAGGAGCTAGGCTTTTAGACATAGTTTTCAGCAATGGTGATATGCTCATTGTAGAGATGGGAAGAATGAGAAGTTGCAAAGTCATTTTCCTTCACAGGGTCTGTGGGCTGTCTCTTTGGGAAAGGCTGAGGAGCTTGGACATCAGGGACAGACCCAGAACACTAGAAAGATTCGTATCCCACCTGGTCTAGTAACACTTCCGATTCTTCTGGAGGAGCTGGAGGACATACTGTAGCTGTGAAGAAGAAAATCAGGGCTGAAAATGGATAAATGGATGGATGGTATACTTGGGGTTAGTGTCTGATGATAAGTTGTTTTTATGGTGTTTAAAAGGCATGTTCATACCAGCTGACATGGAAACAACTCTTGGGTCAACTGAAGTATTTTGGAAACCTGAAGTGTTTCATTGATAAAAATCAACAGTTTAGGGTTAGTTGAATCAGTTTACTTGCCTGTCTTGCTAAAGTACAGCTCCAACAATGTCAGCTCAGTTACTGGCAGAAAGTGTTTGAAGAGTTACTCTTTGATGTCCGATACAGGTTTGCAAGATTATCGTCATCATTGATTAATATGATTGAAAAAATAGTTGCAGATGATCTAATTAGCAACAATTGATTAATCAATTTTTTTCATTGCATCTGTAGTCCAATGTCCTCAGTGTCCTCCGGTTGCTGCTCACATGCAGCTTTTTTTCTCTGCTGTCTTTACACGATGTGTCTATTTTCAATTTTGCTGGACCAGCTTACGTCTCTGAAGTGTAAATCTTAAATGTGAATGCACTTAAATTCCCATAATTATTGATAGTTACTGACCTTGTTTTTACTCACGTAAATTAAATTTTTTTTTGTTGTTGTTGGTTTAAACTTTGTCAGAATTTTGTAGAATAATAGGTAGTGTACCTAAAATGAGACAAAGACATAATTTCTGCTTAAAACAGCAGGTGTTCTTTTAGGAGTAATTTATTGCTTATGGTATATACATTTCAAGCTGAAGTGAGAAAAAGGAGGATGTAGAGAAAAACTAAAGACCAAGGGAAAAAGAACAACAGAAAATTTGCTAAAGAATTCAAGATGCCCCACTTCTATAATGCTCATAAAAAGACCAAAACTAACTAACTAGTGCGTTAGTCTGTCCCTCAATATGTTTGAACCTGCTTGAGATGTAACCATCCTTGAAAACAGGTCACAAATATAAACTTTCATTTTAAAAAAGGTTTAACAATTTAAATCAGATGGTGTGACACTGTAGTTTAAAGCATAGAAAATGACTCGAACAGGAATAAATAGTGTTTTTTTCAATAGTGAAAGAGTAGTTAAAACTCAAAATGAAATTGTTGTTTCAGACAAATAAGTATTCCTATTAGTATTATTGTTGTTAAACGTTAAATGTATTAGAAAGTATTTGTTGATAGGTTTCATTGGGAATATTACTGACAAGTAATAGTCATAAGAGATCCATTATTTTGAAATCCATTGTGCTAAATTAAGTCAAACAGTACTACGTTGTTTATTTTTTTGTCAGAATGTCTGTTCAAATGTCAAGCTTTATTATCTCCATCTATAGAGAAGGTATGTAGTCCTACAATATATGTTGCTTATATTATTATTATTTATCCAAGTCTCATTGGTGCATCTCATAATCCATGAACATCGTCGAGCTCAGCGGGAATGTCTTTTTGTTATTGGCTTCTTTTGTTTGAATGGAGATCACCAGCCACACATGGTGGTAGTGAAGTCACAAGTGACCTGAAAGCCCAATTATAAAGTCTGCAATCTGCATTGTTCTTGGAGCGAAAAAGAATCAATGTGCTGAAGGCATATCCCCATCAGAAGACCTAATGATGTCTTTCTGGACCACAGCCTTGCACACTGCATAGTAATCTTCTGCTAATTAGGTTTATAATGCCTAGGCAGGCCTCCGCATCAGCACAATTCCAGGGAGGACAGTGAAGTTATTTATTTATCTCACTGTGGCTCGTTGTTATCGCAGTTATAATTAAAGCAAAATTATTTAGATTATTTAGGAGAAGGGTTTATTGGAATTAGTGTTGCACAGTGCAAGTGCGTACACTTGAGCTGTGTTTTCAATCATTAGGTCACATTAAATCAAATAGTTGTTTCTATTAGGAGAGGAAATGAACAGAAAGACATCCTCTTACTATTGCTGCTCTCTCAAACTCTGCTTAAATTTTCAGAAATGTGGAGTGTCACCTGAAGATCGCTCATCCTGCAGGATCAATAACACTCGTCATATTCTATATGTTAAGCCTTTGATGTTTATCCAATCCTGTGGCCATATTAAAATAGCGCTTTGAGTCAGATTGTTGCTTTAGTCCATAGTTATATGCAGTTTGTAAGTATGGATGTAAAGAAGATTATTTCCATTATCCATTATCATTCATTATTTTGTCTTTAAAAATGGCAAAAAAACAACTACTAGTCATAACAACAACACCAGTTAAAGTGACATATTAGCATGACTTATTTAATATGAATAACTCATCAGAAGACAAATATTAGTCAATTAGTGACATGACGATAAGAAAAGAAAACAGCGGCATATGTTTTCTAGTGACTGGATAAATCTTGAGCAATTTATTGATTATGGTAATAGATAGGGTTAATTGAAAGTAAGGGGGGAGGGAGAGTTGACTTACCTGAGAAGAATTACTGATCATACTTCTACCGTTACAGGTGAGGTCACCTTTGTAATCTCTTGGGACTCCTTCAGCTGGATGTTAAGATGCTGAAAAAAATCCTACCTGTATACTCTAAATAAAAAGTGCTGTTTAGCACCTTTAAAGGCTGTTGAGCTTGTCCCTTGAGAACCTGTATACTGCAGGTGCAATGTAGAACTTTTTTCAGTTTTGCCCTTTGCTGATTGAGTACTATCGAGCAAAATTACACTGTTCATACTAATATGACTGTAAATGGTCAAATGTTTTTGTGACTTTAAGTTTTGTGATATAAACAGTTAGATGAAGACTGCAACTTTAATGTCTCCCCACCTTGTATGCCGTTAGAGTAGTTTTCATTCACATTTATTACTTATTTATTACTTTCAAGACTTTTTTTTTTCTCTCTGTCATAGTTCAGCATGTTTTCAGTCCCAAACTGTATGGATACATAACTAAAAAGATGTCAACTTATGAAAACAAAGATTTTCTAGACATACACATCTTTATGTGTGATATAATATTAAATTGGAATACACCAATATAACAGAAGTCCATTACACGTGTTTTAGCCTGCCCTGCTCTTAGCTAATATATATCATCTATTCAGCGGTTAATTGCGTTTGAGCCTTGTGAACAACAAATCTTTAAAAACCAGGGTTCATTTGTTTTATGAAATAATTCTGCTGAGATTCAGGTTTTCATTTTCATCCAGCATTTTGTACTTTATTTCATATTTAATTGTCAACCAAACCTTCGAGTTTAAAGAGTAACTTACCACAAGGCTGAGCAGCAGCAGTCTTTGAACCTACCAGTGTCGTTTACGAAGGAGGTTTTGTGTGGCCTGAAATGTTTTTTGTATGTGTAAGCACACAGAGTAGTGATGTCACGGGGTCCTGTAGTACACCTGTACATCACTACAGCAGGATGAGAGGCTAAACCACTTGAAACCTACTATATGATTTTGCTCTTCATGCTGGGTTTGGAGTATAAAGTTGGCTAAAGCTAGCATCTGAGTCTCAGTCAGTGTTTCTATTAGTCGTCTTGATGGTGAAAGAAGTTTCCAGTCTTTTTTTTGTGCATTTTGTTGGTTGGGCAACATGTGTGTTTGCATTTGGCTTGTTGACTGTGCTTTTAATATAAAAAATAACATTTTACATATAACAAAAAATGTCAAATGTAATAACATACTCATCACATTATTTTTGTGTAAAATACTCATGTTAGTTCAAACAGTGTGTCTACATGATTTGTACATACTCTGTTTTGTAGTGTTGACTGTCTCATCAATCATTATTTTAAGTATGCCCAACAGAATTGTTGTTGGATGTTTGAACTAAACTACCCTTGCCTAGTGTTGTTTTCTTTTCAAATTAATTGTAATTCACACCATGTTATTGTTTGGTGAATCATTATGAATTAATTAAGTAGTTAGTAAACACAAAGAGCACATTAAACCAATGAAAATGAACATTTGTATGCTTAAATGTCTTCACAGACCCCTGATGGTGCTGGCTTGTGACTGTGTAAACACGCAGACAGACACAGTTTTTGAAAAGTAAACTTCTTGTAGATGACAGATGCAACTTGATTAAATGAAGACATAGTAGCATCTGCTAAATTCATCTTATGACCTTTAAAATATTCTTTAAAAACTCGACATGTTGAAAATAATGTTTTCCAAACACTGATCAGAAATAAATAAATGCAAATGGCAATAATGTATTAAAGTATCACAAGCACTAGTAGAAGTAAATGACACATATATTTACATTTACAGTATGTATACTGTGTACCATAGGGCACCTGATTATCAGCCTTGCCGATTATTGGATCTGATAGTCAGCATTTTTCTGATTGTGGAATCGGTGTTTAAATTAGTGATAAAACAAATTCATTTAAAACTTTGGCTATGATGTAGCATATAGTCTCTCTCTTTTCTGTTCAAGTGTGTGACAGGCCATTGAAATGCAGTCTCATTTCAAGCTGCAATGATTAATCGATTATGTAGTTGTCAACTAATTATTAATCATAAACTATTTTGAAAAACAAGTAATTTTTTCAGAAAAAAAGTCAAACTTTTCTTTTTCCAGCTACTTAAATATGAATATTTTCTGGTTTCTTCACTCATCTTTGAAAGTAAAGTGAATATCTTTGGATTGAGGATGAAGGATGACATTTGAGGACGTCATCTTGGCCTTTGGGAAACACTGAATGACATTTTTCACCATTTTCTGGCATTCTGTCGACCAAAGAACTAATTGATTATTATAAGAAAATAAATCATAAGCAAATAAAAAATCAACAGATTAATAGACAATGAAAGTAATTGTTAGTTGTACTGTCATTGCAGTCTTCACGTAAAATGCATTAAAACACATTGCATTTCGAAGTGACTAACCTTTATCTCTGTGACAACAGCAGTGATTGCACTTGAGGAACTCTAAACTTTTCTTTTCTTGCCTTGGAACTTACTGTAGGTCTTTGTTTTTTCTCCAAGAGGTTAGTAGCTGTCCACCTCTTTCTGGCAGACTGTTAACTGACAAGCTTCGAGCATTTGGCAAGATGTTATCCAGCAGCAGAGCTCATCTACAGCTCTGACAGCCCGCAGCACCTGCCAAAGGATCTTCTTACCTTCACTATCTGCTGTGAGTGAGCAATGCTCAACGCTAAGGGAACTGTTTCAGTCTCCCTCATGCTGGAATTTCTCAGCTTGTTCCTGTGTTTCCTTTCTCTTTGATTAGACAGAGGAAGCCGAGGAGATACTTTCATGGATAATGAGACACTGGACAGAGGTTTTATTTGTTTCCCAAGCTAAGGTCTCCATTGGTCTGTTGGCAGATGTGCTGTGAGTCCAAAACGGCAAACACAGTCATTATCTTGCTTTTCTAATCATTAAGTGCAGAATGCTACAGTAGAAAACAGCTTTCTATTGTGAAGAATGAGAAGAACATGAAGACTTACCTCTGCACTGTTAGGTGCTAGTATTATCCTCAAGAGTACAAGTTTTTTTTTTTTTTCTTTTTTGACTGATGCAATCTGGACACAGCTGAGGAGGTAGATGAGAAGAATTTAATTTGCTCTCCTTTCTACTTCAGTGCCCGCAAACTTAAGGTCTTATGTCTAATGCAGTCGTGACCATGATAGATAAGCCTGCATAAGTCTACAAAGCCAGCTTCAATGCATCTGAGATTAGCACATCTTCCCTATCTGGAACTGCGGGGACGACCCCGGCCTTGGTGACAGGACAGCTGGACATAAAAGTCTTGGAGAACCTGGGCAGTTCCTCACAAGAGCATGTGCCATAATTAGAGCCATAATGGCATCTGAATGCAGTGCAGGTTAATGAAACTCTGTCTCCGTGAGGGAACCGGGGGCTTTTGGGTAAAGAAAACAGCAGGGTTCTGCCAGGAGCCCGATGATAGCAATTTGCAGAGTGAGTTATGTTCTATAACCTCGAAGGAGCGAGTACTTTGAGCATGTTTTGTTCTTAAATGGGGTATAGTTTTCCATTTCCCATCCATTAATATGCATAGAACAGCTAATGAGGCTGAACCAACTAAGATAATAAGATTCTGAGGCTACAGCACCACTGACTGCATTAATGGTGTATGACTTTGTGGTGAGGCATTTGTCTCTGGATGCCTTTGGACATAAGCACAAAATGGAAACCTAAAGAAACTGTTCAGTGGCACATGGATACAGTGAGGCTTTGATCTGCATTTTGCAGTTATTGCCCTGTTGAAATGCTCCAGAAGAGAGGGCCTTTATCCATTGAGATTACGCTTTAACGAGTATTAAAGGACTCATTTAATTACCTCATTTTTTACATTTTAATTTGCACATTGCTCATGATCTGTAAATTAAAGCTGTTTCCATATAGAGCATATTGAGAAGCATGAAATTTGAAATCCTGTGAGCATAATTTTTTTGCATTTTGCTTCAAAATGTTGTAATATCCTGCTTTTAATACACAATATATTTATAAACATAATATTGCTTTTGTTCCAGACAATTTTATTACAATACTTACCAGTTTGAAGAGGTCTCTTTCATCGGGTATAACACACACTGACCCTATCAGTGTCAATATGAGTACAAAAGTAGAAATAAAACAATGATTTCTGTCTCCTTAGTTTACCACCATGTAGTTGAACCTGCAGTGAGAGGAACTGTGGAGGTTGTCTGGGGTTGTATTGGCAGATTGCGGAATTATATTAAACATAAAAATAAATATATAGAAGTGTAACGTCCTCCAGGAGGTAAAAAACCTCTGATTTTTGCCCTCTTCCCGTCAGCAGTTTTCTGCAGCCGCGTATTAGCTGTTGTCTCCTCTCAGTAAATAACGTGTCCTCATTCAGTCACAGTGAAGAGAAAGAGCATATGACTACAATGGGCTATTATTGGCTATAATAGGGATGAAGCAGACTCTCAGGAGAGACTGGGAGACTTGTGAACTGGAAATGTCTGCTGTTCATCACAGCATTTTACAGCCAACGTTTTCTCTGCAAGAGCAGCATCGCTGCCCCAGGATAACTTACACTGATGCCTCACTTCATTTACACAGTGCAGTTTTTGCCTCCGCTCGAACAGAAACTGCTGTTAGGTGTTAGGAAAAGGTAGACAACTAGACCACTAGACCAGCCCCCCGTATAGATCCATATACACCACTGAACAGAATTATACCCCCCCGCCGTGCAAATATCAGGGATCCTCATCACTCTCTCTCACCGACTGGACCTTCCTCTTTTTGAGCGACTTAACCCAGGAACTGTCTTCCTCATTCCTCATCTCTCTTTTTCGTCTCTAGCATACCACCCAGTCAGTCAGCATCACTCCCTTTATCCGCCCTCTTTCTCTTCTTACATCCTTCTTTCATCATTGAGGCCTCCCTACATTTTCTTTACTCGACTTAATACAGCAGCGATCACAGCACAACTCACCATCGCGCCCTCTTTAGCCGTCTCTCATCCCTCCCTGTTTGAAGGACCCCCCTCCCTCCGTTCCAGAACCCTCTCCTTTCCTCCACCCCCCCGCCCCCCCATACTGACCCTCCTCTCTCCACCCCCCTGGCTGGACCCCTCTCTCTGGTGCGGGGCCTGGCTGTCAGGCCCTCTCCTGTGAGTGCGGCTGCTGTGATTTCCTCTGGGCCATCAGGTGGGCTGCTGCTAACTAGCCAAGCCTGAGACAGGGTGACCTCAAGCCTCAACATGATGGGTCTGAATCAACAATGTGTTCGCCTAAACAGGGAGGGAGAGACCAAACAACTTAGAGGGCTGTCTGCCAGCAAGTAAACCAACAACGCTTGCATCTCAAAGTTATCTACCTGCAGAAATTTTATTGTGCGAGTAAGCATTTAATTCCTTTCCCTAAAAGTGCCTATTGGCTCTAACTTAGAGCTTTTTAGTCTATACTAAACTGTTTTCGCTTGGGTGTGTTTGCTGCAGTGTTTGTCGCAGTGGTGCTTCGCAGTAGGTGTATTGTAAATCAACTGGGTGCAGCGTGAACTGTCATTATAGTGATCATTAACACTCGTGATATCATCAGCGCATGGCAGACACTTAATTATCGGATCCCTTCTTCTGTTTCAGAGGCCCTGGTGTATTTTTCTTTTTCAGAACAATTTCTGATGTCTGCAAAATCCATAAAAGCCTGTCTGATTAGAACAAGCTCAGTTTAATGAGTTTCTCCTGTGCCGCTGTTTCAGGTGGATCTCATTAAGGGTAATCATACTGTAGTATGAGTTCTAAGGAGGACTTTATACACAAGCCATGGCTATCTAAATTGATTTTCCCTCTCAATATTGAGTATTTAACAGGTGAGATTCAGAAGAAAAATGTCATCCTGCTAATCAGATATAAAGACTGATCAAGTAAACGTTTCTGTCTTCTGTCCACTGTGCTGTGACTGTGCAGAGCATTTAGGTAATAATCAAATTTAATGATGGCATTACTGAATAGCTGAGGCTTGCTGCAGTCGTCCTTCCTCTGCTCCTCAAAATGTTTCAAACTTTTTCTCTTCCACAATTCCCTTGAGCTAGCCTCCCATCATATCTGAAATGCGCTTACAGCAGTGGCCGTCTTTTGCTTGAGAGCTCTTTGCCTTATGCTTCCATCAGAGGAGACTGAGTCTCACAGATGCACTGCTTAACAATGCCATCCCCTGCTCCCATCAGAGGGGGGAAGGTTGCGGAGCTGCGCCCCGCAGAATAAGGGGGGCAGGTCCCCTGTGATTGGCGAGAGCTGAACATCGATGCCAGCTTCCATCTGTCATGATAGCCTATCTCTGAACCTTCAATCTGTCAAAAGCTTGCTGCCTAGCTGAAGGCTCCAGGAGATTTGGCGTGCTAAACAGATTTGACAACAGGCATTATCACTGCGAGGGGCCCGGCGAAAAACGCCATCAACGTGTTAATTGTGGCTGGAGATGTAAACTGTCACTTCTCATCTCATTTAACACTTGCTTTGCCAGTTTTTTCTCACCTCGTTTTCCTCACTTTAGAAAGCATATGGAAATGTTTTGGCTGACACTCTAATCCTTGAATAACACTATCTGCTTTATGACTTTAAGTTGTGGTTTATTTCCTCAAGGCGATAAGGCCTAAAAAATGAGCACTGGTTTGTCCTTGGGTTCACTGAGAAGTCAAGACAGACACCTTGACTGTTTGTATACAGTCTGAATACAGCTGTTTTGAGTAATTTAATGTGAAAAAATGCAACAGTACAACTGATCAGAGTTAACATTGCATAGTTAACATCCAAAGGTTCCCCACTGAGGTTTCAGTTGAGCAAACATGTGACCTCAAGCTATCTTTATTTTGCACTCATCAATAACTAATACATCATCATTAACAGCTGAACCGCTCTTTGTAAAGATCAAAGCATATGTTTTACAGATCATGACACTGTGTGCACACTGACAAAAATTACATTTTAAAAACATGTTCAATATTTACCACAGCCCTCCTATCACAATATGTCAATGTCAAAATGACAAATAAAAAGTAAAGGAAACCAAATTCTTCTTTTCAAAAATGTATTTTCTGTGATTTCATAGTGCTCCCCTAAAAATAAAGTCTAAAGTCTACATTTCTCTCAAATGTAGTGGTTTTGCCTTTATGTCACTATGTTTTCCCTTTCAGAGGCATCTCCAGAATGTCAAGCCTCTTCCTATTATCACTAATTGATTATCCTCTATCAAAGCACCTTATTATTTGTGAGTTGTAGCGATCAGCCCTATTATTTGTGGGCTTTCCCCTGACAGGCCTTTAATGGTGATGGTTGGTTTAACCCCCAGGCCTTGCTAATAGGATTTAGCAGCAGGTGACTGGTAACACAGACACACACACCCCTCTAACCCCTTCACCCCCAGGAATATCAGATCCTCCCACTGCCTGCTCGCTGAAAAAAGAAAAAAAGGCATCCAAACAGTGCACTGATACAGCCTCGTCATCCCCCCTGAGCTGAATGTATCTGTATGTACTGTGGTGAGGCAGAGCTGTGGTGTCACTCCCGGCTCTTCCCTTTTGTTTTGAATCTGTGGAGTCAGGATGCATGCAGCAACGTATGCAAAAGCCAATGCAAATAAACCCGAGGCAGACGCAGCGCCATCTTGGAGATGACAGACGCCGACCAGACGAAAAGGCCACGGCCCCTATACTCTGGTCGTCTCATGACAGCGATGTCATTACAAGCCACAAGGTTTGCAGTGTCTTCTGATGTACATTTTAATGTTTACTATCCTTCAGCCTTGGAAACTGTAAGTTATAGATTAGACGCAAATGTGTTCTACTTTTAGATAATTTAAGTAATGAACATATTTTACCTGTAATTGTGAGAGACCATCAGTAGTAGTGGGCTTGTCTTAAGGATTTCCCCTGTGTATGTGGCTAACAGGGCTGTCAGAACTGCTAGCTTACCCAGGTGAGGCCTCCGTGTCATTATAGCGCCCCTGTCCATCAAGATCAGAGCTGCTAACCGAGGCAGGGCCATTCTCTCAGCTTTTATCACTTTATTTGGTGTCCATCCTTCCACTGTCTGCAGACAGCAGCAGAGGCCATCCATTTCTACCCCGACACTGATGGGAAGGGGGGAAGCGCAAGGAAGCCTGGGTGGTGGCAGCGTTGGCTGACGGGGTGGGGGGTAACATGAGGAGAACGGCACCATGAGGAGTCGGGAGGGGATGGGTTTGTTATCCTGGTAATTAAGGACAGAGTGGCTTCCATGCCGGGTGCGCGGACAGGATGTGGCAAATTACTGGAGTCTTTGTGAGGAAAAGCTGCTCCCTCTCTGCTCTGTCCATTCTCAGGGGACCTCATCATCTTCTCTAACAGTCAGGATGGGATTTTGTACCCTCTATTCCCTCACCTTCTCCTTCCCTCTTTCTGTCTCTCCTCTCATTTCCTTTCACCTCCCTCTGTCACCTTGCTTCTGAAATGCATCTCAAAGTCTAAGGTAACATTGCAGCTTTTGAATTGTAGATGAGTATGCTTATGATGGACTTCTGGAGCGAAATGCAAAACTTTCAACAGCTATTTGTGTTGATTCCCCCCCCCCACCCCCCCCCCCCCCCCCCAGAAACATGTTTTCTTGATAAAACATGGTTTCATATTTACAAATTGAAAAAGATTTCAATTAGTCAATTTTTCTAACATCATTAGATGGATTTTGACGATTGATTGTGTGTGTGTTTCACATAGTGATTCCTTTGATATACCAAGAATGATAGAGAAACAACATCTTAAATAGGTACATATGACTAGTTCACTCCTATGAGATGTCACAAGGTGTCACCAAGCGAAGAGACCGCAAGAGAAGTGTTTTGGTGCTTTGGCATTGCTGTGTAAATTCTGAAAAGGGGACATTATCCCTTTTTTTCTCTTGACGTTTTGTTCTGGGTTCCTCCGCTGGTGGTGCTCAGGTGGGGCTTGAGAAAACGGTGGCCCTCACAGCGACATGCGGCAGCAGCAGCCGCAAAGCAAGACAGCAAGAGAACACTCTGGGGTTTAAAAGTACCCAAAGCATCCTGGGTAATTAGCCATTACGGCGCTGTCACAGAGGGTTCTGCAGTCAATACAGAGATAATTTGGGCAATGGTGAATGACAGTGCTGTCCAGGCTTTTGGGATGATCAAGGACAGATCCAGCTGCACCAGGCATCTGTCAGGCCCATGAATCACTCCTCCAGCCAGCAGCTGGGTGAGTGGAGCAGAGAGAATCGCTGGAGAGGCATGTGCAGACACACAAATAAACATGTTCCCCCTCTCTCCCCTCGCCACACCGGGAAATGGCTATTAAAGGTCTGCCGTTACAGAGCACCGAGTGGAAAAGGCTTGTTACCTTCAGTGGCAAATGAATGACATTGGGAATAAGGTGAGGAATAAAAGTCAGACCAAGGGGACATTTCTCACAGTTATTTCGGCCGTGTAGCTAAAACTGAGGAATGCAGTTGGCATGCAAAATTGGATCATCCAGTTCTCAAAGAAAAGTATAATGAGTTTTACACAAAAACAACAACAAAGCTTCCTGTCTTGGTGCAAAAATCTGGAAACTTCTGTTTACTCACTTAATGACAGTTGAAAAAAATCAGTGTTTAGATAACAGCAGGTTTGAAGATTTAAGTAAATTGGCATCGTCAAACGCTTTATTTGGATTGTAGAAAGAAGAGGTACAAAGCAGCATACTTGTTGTATACACAACGCTCCTCTTCTTTATACTTTATGCAAGTGGTGGAGCCTCATCAACCTAATATTTCAGCTAGTATGCGTGAATCATTAATGACATTTTCTGTTTTAATGCTAACAAAATATGGTTTTGCAAATACAAATACGTAAAAAATAATCACATTCTGTACACAATACTGTATGTAAAAGTTAATATTGTGACTGTTGTGAGGGTCATAAACCTCTGTAGATGTTTCACTGCCCACAATTACTCCACATTTATTAATGTTGGATTTTTCAGACCACCATGAACTTATGTAATTTATAAAAATGTGGGGAAAAATAGAATCACTTTCAGAGGATAAAAATATGAGTAATTTACTGGTTGTCACAACGGTGCTTCATCTCCTCGAAGTGTAAAAAAATATTGCACTGACTGTATGGTATGTTATCAGAGTTGATTCGAAGCCACTTTTGTAGGATCCCCATAGATTTTTAACAGCTTACATGACTTATCCTTCACAAAATCTTGTTCCTGTTTATCAATTTATCTGTCGAAAACTTTATTCTAAGATTTTACTGAACAGGACACATAAGGTTATTTTGAGCACATAAATAACAAAGTTTTATACTATACTATACTAAACCTTTAAACCTTTGTAGCTCAGTGTCTGTACATGTATACAAACCTAAAGATTAAATAAATTAAATGTGCTGTTCATAACAATTTTGTGGCGCCCCCTATTGAAAGATTGTTTCCCTCCTTATAACTTTGCCTGAATGAGCTTCCGACAACATGTGACACCTTAACTTAGCTGATGGGACTAATTAGTTATATCGATGAATATTTAGATAGTTAAATATATTTCAATTGTATTTTTTAAATTTCCTGTGATTATTTTTCTAAACAAATTTAATTGTGGTGTTAATCTTTCTGTTGGTGAAGTTATTGGTCTCTATGTGTGACTACTGGTTCATTTCAAGTCACTTCAATTGCATCCACAACAATATAATTCTGCAGATAAGCTGCTGTTAAAGTACAGCACTTTAATCATATAATTATCTTATCACATCATATTCACTATTGTACATTCTACATTCTTACCTACTCTTTTTTATCTACTAGTACTTGTATTTATAAGATGCCTTATTTCATTATTTAAAGTGTCATCTTGAAGAAAGACATTAAAGTTGTAGTGGTGTCATCCGAAATGGGACAAACAGTTATCCTCATTTATTCTGGGTGCAGTAACTATATCTACTTCAATATCAAATGAGCAGTTATCAGGATTTTGGAGCTCTTTTACTTTTTTGATTCTGTATAAGTGGAAAAGAGAATTTGCTGTATATACCATAGATGCACACACCTCTGTCTGAGATATAGGTCCTACCTCTGTGCAGCGTATTTAATCATAGCTGTAAAGGCTCTGCTCTGGGACTGGAGCTTCTTCTTATCATACTTTAATCAATACCTCGCTCACTATGTTAACACAAAGCAGTCCTCTCAACACTGTAGAGGTGTAGTGTCCTTGCGCTGTGGATGATGAGTCTCTGGAAATACGTGCGGAAGTGAAATATAGTTTAAAATTGTTTTTTGTGTGTATTTATTTTTCAGATGAACATGATCTAGTTTTTAGTATGCATTTAAACAATCAACCTTTCTATATTCGTCTTGTTGATGTGCAGAATATCTTTAATTTCACTTCTGATGATTTCCACAGTTTATGGTGTGATTGCATAAAAAAAAGCAGCAACCTATTACAGGAAAGGGAAGCGGATTTAGAGTAAGTCACCTTCCTTCAGCATAATCACTACCATTCATCTGAGAATGTTATTAACTTCATGATAGGCAGTGAAAGTACCTATCCATCTCAGATACAATGAATTCAAAGATGCACAACACTGACAGTCAATTAAAAATGAAAGATAATCCACTCCTTGCTTTTTAGTGAAATGCTTATATTCAATTTCATATATGTGCTATAAATACCTGCCATGATTTTACATCAGTTTTGCCATTTATCTGTCTTTTTCTATTTTTTCTAAAGTGGAAAACCATAACATCTGAATATTTACCTGCCTTTTAGCGGGGCGGGTAGCATCTTGGTGTTGTATGGCCATGTTTTAGTATTCCTCAGGGATCCATTCCCGTATATGTGTCTATAAAGGGAATTTGCAGAGAGCAAAGTGAACATGTTATGTCGGTCATTTGCTGTGCAAGGATATTTTCCTCCAAACTGCGTTTTAAATGCTGTGTTTCTCCCCATTACTCTGCGCCGAGAAACATTTAAATGCCCTTTAATTAGAGTGTCCTTCCTCTCTATCGATAGGCCACTGGTAATCACTCAGAGGACTAATGACTCCTAATTGAATTGCTTTAAAGTGAAACACAATAGGTCCCGTCGTCAGTACCCCAAACAGCAACGTTTGGGAGTGAATCCAAAACACGGGTCATTTTGTTCAGTGTTTCGCTAATCGACGTTGCATATTTTCCGAGAGCAGAGAGGAACCTGACGTTACTGTGGTGATGTCAGATGATGCTCTCTCAATAGAGCCGGGGGGGGGCTGGATGGGGGTGGCTTGTGGATCATCAAAATCTCAGTAGATATTGATTTGATCTTTTCATATTGTCAAGGAGAAATCTTATCATAATAGAGCAGCATAGCATGATATCTCCCTCAAACGCCTTTTAACAGCTATTGCGCCTCATTATCCAGTTTGCCTCTGATACAGTGTGAAATCCTCCTGAGCACTAACAGACCTGTGAGGGTGTCCTTTTCAATCACATGTGCAGGCCTAACAATCAAACACTTTCATCCGTGGTACCTGCACTTTCAAAACAAGACTTTTGAAATCCGCAGAATAACTACATGTGGGCAGTCGTGCGACAGGACAAGCAGTGTTCGTGTATTTCTCCGGCAGGTCGCAGCAGTAATTATGCAAAATATACTTCACAGGTAGTTATAGAG
Source organism: Pagrus major (assembly GCF_040436345.1). Taxonomy (NCBI): domain Eukaryota; kingdom Metazoa; phylum Chordata; class Actinopteri; order Spariformes; family Sparidae; genus Pagrus; species Pagrus major. The sequence continues at coordinate 17,588,520 of NC_133223.1, forward strand.
ATAGTTAAAGTGGCTACATTCTGACACATCTCTAAAACAGAGGTAAGGGCTGCACCTCAAGTTAAACACAGCTCGGTTGTAACGGAATGAAAAGTTGTAATGAAAAGGATGAAGAGGACGAGCAGTTTTATATAGATATGCTGTACATAGAGAGATTTTATATAGAACTTAATGATCCTATTTCCTGTAGAGTGTCATTGGCATCGCAGAAAAACTTTTCTGTCCTAATTATCCATTTCAGCCTGTCTGTTTCACATCTCTGCAGTCCCTCATTATCCCCGCAGCCACCTCACAGTCTGCTCAGTGTTACATTAGTAAAATAGAGCCTTTGATTTGTCCTCAACAGCACAGACGTTTGAAAAACAGAGCAGGGAATGAGAGTGAGGGAGCGAAACAAAGAAAGGGGAAGAGAAGAGAGGGGAGAAAAGTCTTATGTATTAGCCTGGACGTGGCCTCGTGTGTTGAATATATTGACCGTGTCACCCTCCAGTTTTTGGGGAGAAACTAAATTCAAGGCCACGCCGGGGATTTGATGCATCACAGACATAATAGGGGATATTTTGGTTTGCTCTCTGAAGTATGAGACCCCCCCCCTTCCCCGATGTAGGGAGTGTGAACTGCTGCCGGAGGGCATTTGTAAAACAAAATACTTTACTTGACTGTGGAAACAATGAGCGCCCACACCCCCCGTGGTTGTAATGATGCAGTGAAAACCAATTCAACTGTTCTTAAAACAAAAGTGGCCCTGATTCAGAGAGCTCACTCTCGCCTTGTTTGAATGCAATGTTCTACATGTTAACCTGAAACTAGAAATATCTCCAGGCTACATCTACAATAGCTGCCTCGGCCTCGCTCGCTGTGACATTATGTCGGTCTTATTAAAGCTCTCCCCGTATCTCACTGGCCATATTTCAGCACAGAAATGACAGCAATAAGAACCTGATCATGTTGGGTCACTCTGTTTGAAAGCAGCTCCCGCCTCTGCTTCCCTTAATTAAACCCGCACAGCGCTCTTTCATCTTTGCATATTCCACGGCTGGGACATTGATACTCATTATTTCTTAAGTCTAAACACCAAGACTGTGTCAAGAATGCATCCATCACCGGCAAGCTTCTCAGAGTCAGCAGAATTTTTTTTCCACTCTGTCAGCAAATTTGCCAATTTGCAATTTTCTTACTGGGGGTTCTGACATGTTTTTATCTCCGAAGATGACTTTCAAATGCAGAGATCATGAGGATGGTGGCTTGTTAGTCCTCTCTCCCAACTCCCCCCTCCCGGCTCTAATGACAGTAATTAACAAGGCCACATTAGAGAGCCACCTCAGGAAGCATCTGACTGTTCATTTGCATGGCGTTAATACAGGAGGGTGCCGTGCAATGAAAGGCTTCGCCACGAGTGCAGCAGTGCAGCTCTGCCTGTTTGGCAAGCCTTCGTGTTCTTCACAGCGCCAGGGCCTATTCTCCCATTCATTATGTGCCTAAAGCTTGAGTTATCCTCTCCTTGGTACGGGGATGAATGTTATTAAAGGCATGGCTGTCTGACACAACTCTAATGAAAAATAGGATGTTTCTGAAGGTTATGTTGCCAGCTAGCTCAGAAATGCCTGCTTCATTTTTTCCCACCCCAGCACAGGGCAGTGTAATTCCCACCTCTTGATAGATCTTTTTTCTTAAGTTTTTTGTGGCTGTGTGTGCAGGAGCCTCATCATAAAGAGACCTTTATTATCCGTGTTTCTTGCTCTGTAGATGCTCAACAAAGGGCGAGACTGGACTTTTTGGCAGATCATACAATTGTGAAAAACTACATCCATGTGTCTTCAAGCGGTGGTTTCTGCTGGGTGGGTTTAATTGAGAGGCATTGCTGCATTTTTCATGCAGACTTGTTTTATTCTGCTGCATTTTATATCTAGATTTTGTACCTTCATTTTCATTGCTCCCTATTTTTATTTTTCATGTAAACTCATGTAAACATTATCGACATTACAAATTTCATGTTGCGGTCTTCATTCGGATGACGCAGGCTCGTGACAGAGAGGGACGACTGCTCAGCATTTAGGGTCAGATTGCACTTTTCAGAGCTCCGTCAGAGGTGGCAGGTCACGCTGAAGATGACCCAACCCGCCCACACTGACGGATCCCAGCTCTGGCCTTAAGTGTAAAGCCTCCCTTCCCCCCCAATGTGGCTCCCTGCCCCGGTTTGGCCTCGCCAGTCCCTAACAGTCCCATCAGAGCCACATGGGAGGCCTGTGACAGACACGCAAGATACCAGGCTGTTCCAATTTAGCCCCGTATTCAAATAAAAGACTTCTCTGCAAAGTCACCATGTCATCATCTTTTTGTAACTTCATGACCAATGCCAAAAACAAAAACAACACTGATGTTAGAAAACTTACTGTAATTGCAAATGATTAACAATTAATGGTGAGGAGATATCAGTGGAACCAATCCTCTGGATTTTTTAATGTCTGTGCAATAACATAGAAACACAAAGCCTAACATGTATCTGAATGAAATCATGTTCAGTAGTCATTCATTTGATCTTGTTCTGGCAATCTTAGATGTGTGAAATTAAAAGCACGACATATACAAATAAAAATGAAGCTCATAATCAGTTATAATCTGATTAAAACACAACACCAATGATAGTTGTTTGAAATGATGCTGATTTACACTCATCATTTGTTTATTCGGTAAATATAAATACATTCGCTGGGTTTCCTTTCTCGTAAAAATAATAATAATTTTAAAAAAACTCTAACTACAAGTTGCGTTGTGCATAGCAGACAGGTGGTGGGATGGTGGGTACAATCAACAGATCATCATCTGAGAAATAATGAAATATTTTAGTCTTTAAGGAAAATAAATAAATAAGAATATTCTTATAAATCTGATTTTGGGTGATAAGGATGACAGTAACATCCTGTGTAAGTTAAAAATTGGAAAGTGGGTTAATGGGGAATACATTTTACTCAAATAAAAAAAAGAAATCTCAGTCAACACTGCCAAATACAGGCTGAACTCTAAAAACAGTATTATATATTTTCATTATAAGAAATACAGCTTCATATTCACAATCGGAGAAGTATTTCAATGAGCTAATATTTCTACCATTATCAGACTGATTTTGATAATAAATAATTGAGTTTCACAAACTCTGAAACTCTTAAATTGAAAAAAAAAAATTTATTAGTTATAAAATGCTGCCTGGTTTAAATCAATGACAATATTTTTTTTCTCTTCATCGATCACTTTAAATTTTTCCACAAATCCACATGTAACCATCAAAAATAAAATGTTACATAATATGTCTGTTCATTCAGCCCTTTTTTTCTCAAAAGAGTTAACATGTTAACAAGTTTACCTTCAGGCATAAAGATTAATTGGTACTGATTCTTCTTGAACAAACAATTTTTGACTAGACAGAACACAGGTCCAACATCAGACAGCAGACTGTAACCCTCAAAAGTCTTTTTAGAGTCTTTTGCATATTTTTTAGTATTACTGGACCACTGGGAATATTTTTTATAATATAACATTTTTAAAAAATCACAGCATTTTATGTTGCTGCCATTCAAGTCAAATATTTTTCCGACCACACTACTGCCAGGCTTATATTGTCCTCTTAGCTGCCTTGTCTGCTGTGTAATCAGCAACAGACCCTAAACACAGATGTTTCAGGGTCAGCCAGCAAGACCTCTGACAATTGGTTACCACCTCTTACTGCGTGTAAATCATAGCCAACGTCAGCGTCCCCTAAATCCATGGGTATGTGGGTGTTCCCCCTTGCCAAAAAGACATGAGTTACAAGCTGATAGTGATGCCACTTAAATGCTTAATTGTTTGAACCTGAAATTTTGGAGTTGTGTCCCATGTTTTTTGTATGTTTTTTTAAAATTCTACATCTACTGGAGTGTCAACTGAAATCTCATAGATATACAGTTCATTAGCACTTTTTGTCTATCACCAAAGGAAAGACATACTCATGTTAAATAGCTGACTAATTTAATTTGTCGAACTGGCTGATCTTATAGCTCCATCACCTGTGGAGCGTTTAAAAACATGCAACTATTGTCGCTGTTGTCTAGCATCGTGGTTTGTTAGGGATGTTTTTGAAGCGGCGACTCGCCGTGTCAGATTATGCCACATATCCATTTGACTTTCATAAGCTGTTTACGCTTCAGAAATTGTGGCAATGGCTTCTCTCTTGTGCAAAGGCTTTTACATATGTTGTGTGTCTCAGAAATGCTGCCCCAGTTATAGCTATCATTCTAAAAAAACAAAAAAAAAAAATAACAACAGCCCCACAAGGTTACATGAGGCTTGTCATTTTCACTTTTCTTTTGTTATTTGCATCCTGTTTGGTGTTTGGAAAAAGCTTGCAGAGATCATTTAAGTGCAAAAAGAAGAGGAGGTTAAAATAAGCAATCTGTCTGCCATAAAACAAACTAATTGTTATGATTTATTTGAACTTTCTCACTATTAACCTAAACGCAGTCCAATTATTTCTCCATTCTTATAGAAAAACTACCCTCTTCCATTTTTTTAAGAGCCAGTTCTTCGACTGTATTTATGGCTTATGTTTTACACAAAGCCTGGTAATAATGTGTTTAATGTGGACAATATTGCTTACACATGGTCTCTTATTAGTGAGTGGTAGTCTGGTCTCAGGATCAGTGGCAGTATCCTTAAGGGATGGCCTCTCTTAGGGGAAGGATGAAACAAGTGCATGTGAAAAAAAACCCAGCGTGAGTCCTGTTCAAAGGCACAGACGAGTTCTGACTGGATTAACATTTATTGACCGTTCAAGCTTTCCTTCTTTTTTTTCCACCTACCTTTTTTTATTTCCTTTTTCCTTTTTTTTTGCTGCAGGACAAAGATTCAAACTTAATTGCAGTGGCTGTTCCACCAACTGATCACCAATGTGCCAACAAAAGCCTCCCTAATAGGCGCTTCATTAAGGATTAGAAAGTCTCTATTACAAAACAAATTAAGCATGCTCTGATCTTAACCTATAGGTCGAACGGCATTACAGCAAAGTTTAAGCTGTTAGATGGCTGAAAAACTTATTACGGGTTAGCGCTGAGGTAGCAGTTTGGTATTGATTTTACGATAGCTAGGTATGATGATTTATGGAGTGCTTGTGTCAGTATAACAAGCTGAAGGACACACAATATCATCTCCAACATCATTAAAATTCAGAGGTCTCCAGAGCTAGCTCATCAAGTACTGTTCACCACCTTGGAATTTCATACAGACACACACATACACACACCCACACACACACACACACACACACATACATATATATATATATATATATAGTCAGAAATATCAGGATCAAGATGTGTTTTCACTCAGGCTTTCAGCTCTTTGCATCACTTTGATGCATTAAAAGCACATCTCTGTTTTGTTTTAACTATTTTTACTCTTTTTTCTTTTTAATTTGCACTATTACAGCATGCTTATATTCTGATTTGCGTATAAGCTTGGTTAATGTTTATATCAATCGTACAGCACAGCGGTTCAAAAGGTCTACCCTCAACACAATCAGTGCCTTGGTCTCTGAGCAGCCGCTAACAAGAGTCTGGGCAGTAAAATGTGTGGTACACTAGAGCCCCCTGTGGGCACATGAAAGTAATGCTGGCTAGTAGTAATGAGCCATAGTTACTTATATTTTGGTGTTGAGAATTTGTCCCAATTTTCATGATGAACATTATCTGACTGCTGTTTTTTTTATTGTTTCTAAGCAGTTTTTAATGATAATCAGCTGCAATTCTTCACCAGTCTACTTTCTTATTATATGATTAATCCCTACATTTTTTTTTTTTGATTTAGTTATTTTCTTTTCTTTAAATGCTAGAAGTCACTTGTTCTAATTCTAATGTTACCCATGTTTATACACTAAACAGACATCAAGCAAAAGTGGTGCAACTTTTTGCAATCACTCTCAAATACTTTTGTAAATATGTTCCATTAATTACTCTTGGAAAGTCAGTCGTGCTGCCAAATATAAATTCTTCAGTGGTAATCTAAATGATAATGAATTGAAATTGCACCGTTCACACCAAAATCAACATAAAAGCTACTTTACAAAGAAAGATGTCTGTAGAATTTGAAGTGCAGTAATAAGGGGATAATAGAAAAGAAAACAAATCATTTAGCTGTCATCTCACAGAAACACCCCTCCTGCTCCCCCCCAAAATAAACCCCAACAAGGAGACTTCAGACTACCATATCAGGTCGGGCTGTCCAAGGATCGGCCTGTGGGATGGAGGTAAGCTTCTGGGCTTCTGTCTGTCTCTCAGATTCCTCTGGATCCACCCCCCTCCTGGATCCCAGATTCTCTCCATCATCTCCTCCAACCGTGAGGTCTAACCGGCAGGGCAGGGGCGTGTGGGCGGACATGCTGGGCGCTGGCAGCGTGCTCCGTCTGCTAGTGAGTAATGCGAGTACAGAGACGACCCCCTCCACCCCCACACACGCACCCCTTTCCAAACACACACACACACACACACACCTCACACTCCTCGAAAGACATGGGCCATAGATGGAGAGGCAGGCGCTCCTGCTGTGACTTGGCGCACCCCACTGGACAGCTGGAGACTTAGGGAAAGGAGACGCTGCCAAACATGCCTGACAGAGCAGGGGAGTGCCGGAGGTGCGAGGCTGGGCGAGGCCTGAGGTGGCTCCCATACCTGCAGCTGATCACCGGCCCATCATCTGTAATTATCTACACTTATATACCAGTGAGATAAAAAGAGGGGTGGTGGACACACACATGCACACACACATACACATTTAGAATCACATTAAAGACCCTCATGAAGACAGAACCATTGACCGGCCAGTGGAAAACCAATGAGTTTGAAATGAATGCACCTAATTATGTTCCTCTGATGAGGAAGTTGTATCTGCTATAATTATTTTGATTGATATAGTTGTACAGCAGTAATTGGCATAATGTGCTCCTGCATTGTTTTGCTAATGCTAATTATATTGTATTACATCAACAATTTGCCTCAACTATAAACAATAGTTATTACTGAACCCAAGGCAACAATAAGATCTGTTACTGTCTTGTATGAGTCATATTTATGTTTGGAAAATGAAAGCAATGTTGAATATTTTTCATTAGCGATTCATCTGCATTCTCAATTTTTTGACTAGATTTTTCTGAAAAGGGAAAAACTGAAAAAAATATTTGTTTTTGCAATAGCCCTAATCCTTTTCTGTAGAATAACAATTAAAAAAACCCAAATGTTTAGTTTACTTTCATATATTACAAAAAAGCAGCAAGTCCTCACACTTGAAAAACCAAAGAATGTTTTTGCATTACTCGATTCAGATCAAATTTGTTGCTGCTTAACTATCTGGGAATTTAACCAATAGATTAATTGACTATGTTGACGTGTGCACACTTTTTTTCACAACACATAATCATGCATTTTAAAAGCGCTGAAGACTAAATGTATCTAAAGATGGCGCACAAAATGTTCTCCCAAGCCAACAATTCACAAATTCTCCCTCTCCGGGTCAAACAGCTTGCACACACCATATGCAGATTAGAGCAAAGTGTTGCAATCTACATTGAGACTCTTCATCATGATGCTGTCGGGCTATTTTACAACTATAGCTTGTAATGCAGGATGGATCCCTCGCTGTAAGGAATAACACCGCTTTAATGTTATGAATATCAAGCTAAGCCCCCTGCAATGTGGCTGTGCCCATTTTCTCCTCCTTCATTCTCAATCTATCTGCTTAATCTTGATTCATCAGTTACTGCGGCTTATTATGGAGCCCTGACAGCATGCTCGGGTTCTTGATAAATGACACTGCTCAGGCCAGATTCAAAATGTGAGGCTCAAGTGCCAATTATCTATGCAGACCTGGTTAATAAGGGGATCTCTTGTTAACTATCTGATCTCAGCGTGAGCATCATTTGTCATGAAGGCCCGTGTTTACCTCAGAGACAGGAGTTCCCGAGACCTCCCCTGCCTAACATATGTAAAACCTGGATCTTTGTTCCTTTAATAACCTTTTATTAACAGCCTGACATCATGATTAAGTTTGGCCCAAACACGCGCACAATGAGGTACACAATTACCCTCACCCACTCACAGATCTGCAGCAGATCACAGTCAGGAAGAATAATGAATATTGAGCCGGCGTTTGATCCATTCCACATCGAAAGCCCAATTTGCTCCGGCACCTGGAGCCGAGCCACTGCATGCAGTTTTTTGAGGTGATGATGGATACTCATGGGAGCTTATTTCCATGAGCACATCTTCTCCTGATTTGTAAAGATGATAAGCGCTTTGACCTTAACTCATCATTACAGCTCATTAAAGCTTTTGTTTGTTCCACCTTGGAAGAAGAAGAAGAAGAAGCTGGTTTTAAATCAGCTCCTCGCAAAGCATTATGGCTCTTGACTGTTAAGAAGTATGAAAATGCAGCATGTTCGTGTTTTAGTTTTCATTTAGCAACTTCTTTGAGGTCTCAAGGTCTCAGATTAATAAACACTCGCTGTGGTCAGAATTGCGCAGCAGCTGAGGGAGGTGAGATGCCCCCTGTCCTCTCTGAAACCCAGCAATGCCATCCTGTCAGCCACATCTTGATGTCTGGCTCGCTCTTGGTGTGTATTCTCTTCCTGGGAAAGTAGCAAATAAAACATTTTGCAGGGCTGCTCAGCCAAGGGACTTTGTCTTCCATCAAGAAACACCTCTAGCTCGTAAGAGCAGAAGTTGTAAAATACTTCCAGACAGCACTTGGAACATTCCTTTTAACCTTACTTGTCCAGCATGAAATATAGAGAAAAAAAATGATTCTTTGAAATAAATAATTAATCAGTGTGTTTTCTATTATTGCTTGGATATGGAGTCAGTAGGAAGCCAGGTGGAGCGATCAGGTCTTCACAGCATCCCCACTTCCTGTCCCCCCGCAGAACGCTAGACTGTCTAGGCAGCATCTGCCGAGGAAAATAAAGCCCCTTTTCCTTCTCATGTAGAGAAGATCATTTGCATAATATCCCCCTCTGTAAGGTGAAAACAGAATAATAATTGGTTTGCCCTTTTCTCTCTGTGTGTTGTAAAACAGTTAGGAATTAATTTGAGGATAACTGTGCAATTAATTCTAAATGCTAAAGATGGTGTGGGGGCTTTGATTCGAGAGGAGGGGAAAGGATACACAGACTGAGGTCATGAAACAAAGACTTTGTGTACCTGCTAGAACTTGAAGAGTGCATGTGGGGGTTTTGGAGTGTTTGGTTGACAAACAGGGCCAACTTGCGTGCTCATTTACCTCTCCACATTTATTATTACTCTGCCAGTTTAGTCCCGACTTACTGTATATGCTCAGCTGCGTTGTTTGGATATTCTTGTCTTAATGATGAATAATAGTGCCGTGCTGAAAATGCTGGGATTCATGAGCCTGTTTTTAACCTCGTTACACAATGCTGTAAATTCCACATGCATCCCCATTATAGCTAATGAGCAGCAGTGTAATCAGTGCCTGACTGGGTGTTGTGTTTTTTTTTGCATAAGAGTGAAAGAACATGCTCCACCTTCCTGAGACAGGTGCCAATAACATCCCCTGTGTGTGCACCCTTGAAGGTCAACATCAAAAACCATAGTTTGACATGACAATAGAGTCGATCTGACATTAGAGTTAAGGCGATTTGACACAAGCACATATCTGTTGAGCTTCCATTTAGGCCAGCGCTGTGATACTGGGACATGCTCTCAGTGCTGTAGCAGTGGCCTGGACGTGTCTCCCTTCTCTAGCTTGTCCTATTAGGAGTTGCGGCTTCATTCGCCGATACTTCCACAGCAGAAAAAGAACACGCCTCGCCATGAGTCCCAATTACACCTAATGATGGCAAAAGGATGGAGCACATGCAGATTGTACCGCAGTTCCTTTGTCACGCCAGGCACCAGGCACGATCATTTATCACACCAGTCATATCCTGCACTCCTCCCTGAGCACAGACAATGAATCCCAGCCCATCATCCATGCTGTTATTTGTGTTTAACTGCCAGGAAAAGGAAAATAAAAGCCCAGTTACAAGGCGTTGCAAGAGCACGGCTGTATCCTGTAAGCAAAAACGTGAGAGTCTTCAAGATCAGGGAGGAAACGCTGCTGTCCTCAGAATAGATCTGTTCTGACAAAAGCTGCACACACACACCCAGCCGCCTTTAACCTTTGTGTTTAGATAATTTTGTTTGCAATCAATTTTGGCTTTGAAATCCAAATGAGCTGACTGTAGGTCTGTGTGTTACATGTTAAGAGGCGGGGGAGAGCTTAGTGTAAGATTTGGGAGGTGCTGTGCGAGTACGCGTGCTGCCGCAGCAGAGAGGTGTCTCGGCGCTTGTCAGTGGCTTTCTCCTAATCCAGGCCTGATCTTTGTGTTTGATCCGCAGCATGGTCCTGAGACAGCATGAGCAGTAGCTATTGCTGTAATTTGAAGTCAATATTGTACTCATGATCCCTCTCCCCGGGCTAACCGAACAGCCTCTCACCGTGTTGGAGAAAGTCATCTCTGCTGCTTAGAGGGAATCCTCAGCTTGAGTAGTTCTCCTCTCTTTGATTCTCAAAAGAAACCTGGTCCGTGGGTTGTGTTTGTTCCTGGAAAAAGAAAGATTTGGGATTATATTTAGCTGTTTTTCCTCTTTGCTGGTATCTTATCTCTTTCCTGACAGCTGATATGCCAGCTAAACCTAGTGCTATGAAGTGCTTGACTCCACAGGAACACAAAAAGATACTGAACCCACAACTGAGTATAACAGTAGATTATGGATTAGGATTCATGTACATGGGCACAAATTGTTCATTTTTCTGTGTCACTGAGCATGAGTTTAACATGTAAAATTTGTCACAAAAAGATTAAATTTAGACAGTAATTTGGCAATTTTTTTAAAATCTTACTCTAACCTCAACAAAAGTAGTCGTTTCATGACTGTTTGACAAATGGAAAATATTTTTTCCTAACCTTAACCAAAGTGCTTTTGTTGCCTTAAACCTAACCAAAGACAGGAGCAAACCCCGCTTCCTTCTTGCGATTCCAGTGCAATTCGTAAACAATTTCAAATCAGTGTCCACGTATACGACTCCTGTACATTATATTTAGTGATAGTTTCACAAACTTCTGTAACACCATTTGAAAGTCAACCTTGAATATTTCACATTTAATAGTTTTAAAATACAAATGTTACAAAGTCTAATCTTTCATAAGCAAAATGTAAATATAAATAGCATATTCTTGCCATATATTTATATGTTTTAATAGACAATGTGGCAGTTGTTCATAAAAGATTACCATTTGTGACCCTTCCTACAAACCCCATCAGAAATTGTTATTGACTCCAGGATCCAGCTAACAAGCCCATAGTGACATCAATAGCTTTGATGATTCATTCAGAAGCACTTTAATAGATCTAACATTAGAAATGGGGGTTTCATCCACAAATCTCCTCCTGTGTTATTACACCGAGAGCTAAGATATTTATCCTGTGTGAACGACACAGATATATAAGGCTGGCTCAAGGGCCTGTTAAATCCATACATGTCATGATCTGCAGAGTGTTACACTAAAACTTTCCACAAAATGCGTCGCTGACAAACACTTTGATTGAGGCTGTACAGAGCTGTAAATTTAAAAGCCAGGGTCAGTGAACTCTATAGATAGAGGTGAAATGTCAAAAATTGATTCCTTTGGTGGCAACAATTTGTTTTGATATAGTGTGAACCTTTTATTGTGGTGCTGTTTTACTATTTAGCGGGGTCTTTCTGAAGGTTTAAGTTTCAACCAAAAGGCTGCTGACAGCACGTATTACCATGTACAATCAGAGGAGGAAGGGACCAATCATTTTGATATTTGTGGCAGCATACATTCATTTCCCAAAGGTTAAAGGGCCTCGTCCTGTAGGAATACACTGAGTTTTCAGGAGATTGGTTGGTTCATCAAACCATCCATGCATTCTTGTGCTTCGTGATAGCGCTTTAGCATACTCTCTTATGGTTGATACTGACTAGCATTAAAATACGCCTCCAAACTAAAATGCTCATGTGAGTAGTTCAAAATTTTGGACATTTTTGGACAGAATTACCCTCTAACACCAACTACTAAGTCTCAAAAAATAATTATACAAATATTTTTTCTAACATACAAGTTACTTAAGAATTCCTGGCCGTATAATTTAAAACACTGACATGTTTTCAGATGCTACACTGCTACTTATTCGGGAAGAGTCGACCAATGTCAACAACATGAGAGTGCTTACTAGAGAATGTGTGCTACAGAGTTAGCATGTAGCTAATACTGGGAGAGAACTCTGGAAGCAGGTAGATACCTGAAATGTCTTTACGTAAGAAAACATATATTCCACAAAAAAAGGTTTTTATTCTGCAATTTTTACTATCATGTTGTACAAACCACATTTGGTTAGCTGTAGAACTTAACCATCCTCTGTCAGTCTCAAAGATTCAAGCCTTAACTTATTCTGTTGAACTATCTCGAGAGCATAAAGTAAGAGACACATGAAACAACAGAATTGTTACCATCACAGATCCACCCATACGTTTAAGTGTTTGTATCTTTTTTCAGAATCAGGTTCATCAGACACTATTCCTGGTTTTGAGCCTATTTTTCATTGTTTTGCATCATTTCTCTTAAACATGAATGGCTTCAGAAAAGCAGCCATCAGATTTGCCATCTTCTTGATACTCACTACACACATATATTGTTTCTTTGGTGTCACAAAGATCTTTAAATCTTCATCTTTGTTGTAATTTTTGAGGTTCTATCTTTGTGGTCTTAAATAAACACTTTTAAAATAGGCTATGTATTAATTCATTCAGATTATTGTTAATCTGTAATTTGGACAGTTTTAATTATTTGCCTAGCTTCTCAACCTTTTACTCTTTCTCAATGGCAATATCACTTCATTCCCCATTTAGCCCTTGAACAAACCTCACCCTATAACACCAAATTATTTAAATCAATACTAGCTAAATCTAGGACCATTTAACTATATACACCATGCACTATAAACCAACTGGAGTTACTGCAGTGTAATGCATATCTGTGGACGCAGACAAACGCCAGTGGCCCACTTATAACTTAAATGACTAGTTTAGTTAACCTTGCTGTTTAGGTTTAACATATTGTTATGACAGCAATAGTGCACTGCATAATTTCCATGGCATTAGCATCAGTCATCGGCCCGCCTGCTATAAATACACCTGACAGCAGAACTGTTTCGGAAGTGTTCTTTCGCAGGATAGTGCACAGGACTCCAGAGGTGAGGTACTTTGATAGTACAGCTCATGAAATATTTGCTGACTTCTATCACCTATGGGACTACTGTTCTGATGGAGCCAATGATATGTGCCCCTATTAGTCTCTAAGGAGTTTTCCTAGCCCACTTTCACCCGATCCGTGCCAATTAAGTAGCGGAATTATGTATATTAGTTGGAGTCACTTGTACTTCCACGCAAAGGAATGCATATAGGGAAGGATGACAGAGGGATACCGTTGAATAATTAGAGTGAATTTTCAGAGCCCTGGAAACTCAATCATCTGCTGCCATATGCTAACTATTTTTAACCTGTTCTTTCCTCCTCTTCTATACTCTCTTCTTCTCTTCCCGTCATATAGTCCACTGCAGAAAGAACAAACTCTATGTCTACACTGCTGTTTCTTTGCCAAAAGTCCATATAACAATGAAGAAGTGCTAATTTTGTCAGCTTATTTACAAAAAGTATAGGCATTGTAGTCTAATCTTAGTCAAAGAAAACTGCTACTATTTTCATATAGTTTGAGTCAATGAACACTGTTGGCATATTAGTCTTTTTTAAGTTATCAGATTATATTGAACATTTCAGTCAAACAAATCAAGACAAAACCAATCATTTTTTGTCATTTAAGTCAAACTTATAATTGTATTTTGGCATAAGATTGTATCTAATCATTATCTGATGAAAAACACAGGTTGAATGATTAAGAATGTAGCTTTGCAGAAAGTGTCTGGTCATGTCTGATGGTATCAATTTAAGGACAACATCCATTCATACCAAAGTATTTTGAATTGAATTGAAATCATGGAAACGTCATGTCATGGATTTGGATATTTATTTTGAAACAACGCAATCTAACAACTGGCTTGGGGCCCAATGCTTTCTGTAGAATAATGAGAAAACAATGGTAGCTGTACAGACAAAACATTTTGAAACCACTTTTGTGTCACTCAAAGTACAAATGTCAAACAAGCCTTTGGAACCACAGAGATAATACTCTGAGTCTTGATTGTGTTCATTGTGTGTTCCATTCCAGATATAGTGCGTCAAGCACAGGAAATGGAACTGCTCCTGTAAAAACAGTCTATAATATTTTGTCTCCTCTTTTTGGCAACAAAAATAAAAAGAGATTTTGGTAAAGTTTTTATTACATACATTTTAGTCCGAGTCATTTTTTGTCAACAATATTTTTTGTTGATATAGTCACAGTTAGTATTTAAGGGTGCCATATGTAAAATATTTAGTTTAAGACATTCCAAAATTAACTAAAATGATCAACTAAAAGTGAGTAAATAGCAGTTTTGACGTTATATCTAAGACATCTGTTTATTGTTTTGCAGAGATATCATAGATATCATAAGTGTTTACATGCTAACCAGCTAACCCCTAGCAACTTTTGTTCAAACAACACCAACACTCTGAGCTCCAGTTGGGCAGAATCAGCTAATATTACTGCTACCTCCATAGTTAACTCATCTTAACGGCAGCTACAATTAGCAGCAGTCAGCAGTAACTCTGGTGATCATTGTCATTATCTCGTCTTAAGACCTTCTCACACCAAGTCCATTTTTTTCCATATGCATTCAAAAATCTGTGTTACATGCAGAGACCTCATTATTCCATTTGTTGCGAAAGTTCACAATCCTGAAAACAAGACATGAGCAAGGAGAGTTTCACCTGCTGAAAAAGCAGCTGCCTGATTATCCCGATCACTTCCAGGTGTATTTCAGGATGTCAGTGGTCCAGTTTGATGCGCTGCTTAACACTGGAACACACCAATTTCTGTGAACCAGTTGATTCTGAACAGCAATTGGCAGTATGTGAGATCACTTCACATCAAGAAAGGATGCAAACAAGACAAAAAACCGAACATGTTCCAAAAAAATGAATGATGGACAAACGTTTCCGAGTCAGTGTGTAAACATGAATAACACAAAATGAGGTTGTATTTATTTTTAAACGTGCTGCAATTTTGAACGGAAAAAATTGACTTGGTTTGCAAAGGCCTTTAGTCATGAAAAAAGGTTATTAACATATATAGTCATAGTTTAGTTAATTAACTATAGTAAGACTACAACAAAGGACATTGGTAGGGTAAGAGTAGCCTCTTTAAAAAAAATAACCTTCAGAAGTTTTAAAAGTCATAACACACACTTTCTTAAAATAAACTTGCTTTTAATCATTTGTGAGTACGAAAACAACTTTCATTCTCATGTCTAATTCTCATTTTCCCTCCATCAGTGATAAACAAGTAAATGGATCCCAAAAGCTACGCATGAAAAAACATTAATTGCGCTCCTCAGACTCTCTGTAAACTCATTATGTCATGCTTGGTTTGTCATCCATACAATGCTCACAGCAATGGCTCTTTAGTCTTCTTTATGGAGCTGGGTGGTTTGTGGAAATATGGAGTGTCAGAAGCAGACCTCTAATCCTCACAGACACTTCCCACAGTCATCAGTATTCTAATGACTCACCACCGCCGTCCCAGGGTGTTTATTTTTAGAGATAGAGAGATTGATGAGATGCTCATATCATCCTTAACCACCAACTAATTAACTAATTAGGACATTCAAATGAAGACTTGCTCTGGATAATGCAGCGTGGCTTTGGCATGGGCAAACAGCTCTCGATTCTAACTGCTTGACTCAGCTTCGGGGAGGTTCAGCATCATGGTCTCTTGGTTCATGTTCGCCTCATTGGTGCCAAATAGTTCTGTTACATTATTGATGAGGGCTGATATTGATCAGACAAAATGATGCCGCAATGGATGACCGCGGCAGCACCGATGGTATCAACTTAACATCTTTTATATTCATGGATTTGTATACTAATCAGAGCATGTGTTCCTCCTCACAGTTTGTACACGACGAGGCCTCGTGTAGATCAATGATTTGTCCTCAAACCGCATCAATCCACCCTGTTCATTGTCTGAAAACATGCTCTTATTTCCAAGATCTCCAATGATTTTCAATCACGCTCCACTTAGGATGACTTTGAACTTTGAACTCACCTGCTCTGGAGGAGAAAACCTTGAAGGCTCGCCATCACAAAGATCTGTATTATGTTATTTTTTCATTGACTCATTCACCCTTTCACCTTGTTCTCACCATGTTTAGAGTCTCTCTGGTCAGATCTCCATCATTATCCATCTCTTTGCACTGACTGTTAGCCCACCAGGCGTAATGTGTCAGCATTCTGTAGACTTTAATTGGAAGGAGATATGGATGATGGCTTATTGCTGGTGTAAGTCAGCTCCTTAAAAAGGCTAACATGCACTGTGGTGCAGCAATGAGCCATCTGACCAGCCCACAGTCTCCTGATTATGATTGAAATGATGCACCTCGTTCTCAGCTTGTTTCGGAATGAAGGCAAAAAAATGCTTTTGACACTAACATTCGAGGGTTTAATCCCACATGGCTCTATTTTAAAGGTTAATAATCCTCTTAATTAAAGGATAAGCCTGGTATTGAACACAAAATGTAATCACCAAAGGATTACCAGAGAGATGAATATAGCCATAGCAATTAGTCCAATAATTAAGGTTTTAGTGCCGGACAGAGATGAGAGAGCTCTGGTGATGTGTCATAAAATTCATAGAGTTGTTAGGACGCCGCGAGTATGTCGGTTGCAGCTTTACAGCAGCGCGTCTGCACGTGCACTCGGGTTGGTGGTGAAACATGGCGTCCCAGCGGATGGAGCCGCAACAGCTGTTCTTGCCTGAGCCTGGTGTTTCGCACAATATGATCGCTCCATCAGCAAGCCCGCTCTCTGAACGGCCGCATCTGCATTCATCAAACACACTTATCAATAAACAACAAATAAATGATCTCTGAGAGGGAACAGAACAGCAAGCCTGGAAAAAAATGTCAGCCGTTCACTTTAATCACTGATGTTGTTAATCAATAAAACAGCTCCATATCTTTTAATTAAAGTTTTATTTGCAGCAAATGTTCGCTGAATCTGTCTGCATGTCTTTTGTTTTTTTTTCCATTAATGGAACCAGTTGGTGCTGGGGAATGGAGGTGGCAGCTGCTGATGACCAGTCACGATGGGGCACTTGTGTTTGTAATTGCATTTTGTCACCTACAGAGGGTGTTAAGAATCCTTGTTAAAGGCTGGGGGGAAATCTCACAGTAACAATTATTGTAGAGCAAATTACCAGGTAGGCAATATCTAAGCTGTCAGGAAAGGTTAGGAGAAATGAGAGGAAGAAGATGGACTATTCAGACATTCATCATGGCCATAGTTGCCACTTCCAAATTGAAAATTGGAAGGAATGCATCCTTCATTTTCTCAAAATTTGAATGAGTTAGTTCTGATTATTGTGGTGATTGACAGAAAGGCCTGAATAAATAAATAGGAGGGTAATTCATTTCTGTGCTTGTGTCTCAGATCCATTCCTGCACATCACTTCTCAGTGTTTCAACGTTAACAATAAATGATGAACGAGCTGTGGCCACATGGGTATCAGGATTGAACATGTATGTGAGTGGGCACATGAACATGTATTAATAGATGTAATCTGGCCTTGGATGGTGTTGGGAGGATTTCTTCATTGGCACTGGCTGCAGTGGTACCATCGCACAGCGTTGCCACATGAGAGTTTCACTCCACCATCTGTCTCTTTTAACTCTGTATATTACATTTATACCACGCGCTTGGAAATGTAGCTTCCTCGTTTTAATGGGAATGTGAGGCAACCGTAAAATAAATATTCTCTCTTTCCTCTGGCAAACGGGCCGTCGCTTGAGCCAAAAGCATCGTCCGTGTTCATTTGCAACAGCATTGTCCTTTGAATTCCATTTATGGTGAGCTATAAATTGAATTATTGAAAAGCTATTGTTTGTTGCGTGAAATCAGTGAAGCAGTAAAGGGGTTAAAGTCAAAGAGTCATAAAAACAATAAGCAAGGATGTGAAAAAAATGTACTCCAATCAGGATTGGGTCAATATTTAGCCCCTCACCATATCACAGGATTTAATAGGACATGGTCCATGTGTATTTATAGATTGCAGACATCTGCTGGAAATGGGAAAAAGGTTTAGGCACTATTGATTCTGGATTTTAAAAGTTTTACTCAGTAACACATAGGTAACTTTAAGTATTTGGGGGGATATATTTTTGGGACATGATCTAGTTTGGTAGAAAAAGTAGGCCTGATTCTGACAGAAACTTCTGCTAGTCCTGTGGGTACAGTCCGAGTTTTACCTGCCGTCTGTCAGCTCGAAGTTTAAGTAATTAGATCCCTTTCTCATTCATTCAAAAACATATTTCAACATTATGTTTACATATACTACATGTACAGTATATCATAGAGCTGAAAGGATGAGTTGATCATTCAATTGACAGCAACTATTTGAATTTGAATCGGGAACAATCCAATGTAAGTGTTGGGTTCTGATGTAATTCACTGATGTCAAAGATCCATGTACCGATCCAGATTCCATAGTCTGATTGATTGAATGTCAATTTCCCATTGCACTCATTCAAATGTACTTATTAGTTTTGAACTCATATATATATATATATGTATATATATATATGTATATATATATATATATATATATATATATATATATATATATATATATATATATACATATGTATTTACTAGTAGTTGGTAATACATTACTGTGCACTTGATTTGTTCAAGTTTTTCAAAACATTAAAGGAGTTGCCGCAGCAATTTTCTCTGTACACCTGTTTCTAGGTGAAGCCTAATTAACCTACAGTTTAAATCAATTGCTTTGGAATATGTTTACATAAGTAGTGCTGTGTGGTAGCGCCAGCTGGCACTGGCACTGAGTAGAGTGCATACCTCCGCCAAAGCCCAACAGTCCCCTTTAATTCATTCAAGGCTAATCCAATATCAAGCTTGGTAGACCTGTATCACTCTCAGTTTTTGACCACCCATAAGTGCCTCACCATAATTTAAGCTCACCAGATCTGTGACAGCCAACCACTACAACAACAAAACAATGCAGATGGAATCATAATCTCCATTGTGTTGTGGAAGAATAATAGATTTTTATTAGGATCTGCATCGAGTTGTTCTCACTCACAGATACCAGCTATCTAAATATGCTTGATTTTTTTCATCAAGATCCATGCATTATTTCCAAACATGACGAAAATGTCAAAACCCCCACCTATAATGTTAAAGAGACACTCTGTGTTATGCTGGGAGCCGGTCCATTTCTCCAAATAAAGCTACTGTTTCTTTCTATAAGCAGAGCAGATAGAGGCACCGAGACGAAAAAAGACAATCCACTCACATAAGGTTAATAAAAAAGTGATTAATACATGTAAAGTGCTTTTTTTTTCTTTTTACATGGAACCACTTCAAAGAAAGTGAGAAAAAATCCTCAATCCATTCCCTTATTCGGATCCACACCAAAAGTTTATGAAGCCTATTCTGGGCCAAGACACATCATTCAAATTTCATGGAAATCTGTTGTCTGGTTTTTGTGTAATCCTGCACACAAACCAACCAATTAACAAACGGGCACAGCTAGAAACATAACTATCTTGGCGGAGATAATAATAATAATAATAATAATAATACCAATAATAATAATAATATTCATGGATAAAGAACTCTGGTATTTGCATCAGTGTCAGTATTGGCAGGTCTGATTGGAATTGATAAAAAAAAAAAGTAGATTTGTGAATCGATAATTTTGATAATCAGTTTCTTGTGTAAGTAATTCTTTCAGCAAAAATGCCATTTATTCAAATTTAAATATTTGCAGGTTTTCTTTGTGTTCTTTGATTTGAAACTGAATATATTGTTGTTTCATTCTGTCGGTCAGGCAATACCAGAAATTGTAAGATATTATTATTACAGTATAAAGGGGCATTTCTTTGTACTATTTTCAGAAATTTTATGGCCCTAACGATTAATCTATAATGAAAATAATCGTTAGCTGCAGCCCAACTACTGTATACTCCCCTGTTAAGCTGGTAAGAAACATCTCACATGGGGCCCCCTGTCTCTGCTCTAATCACAGTGTCTCCGTTTAGCCATTTGCAAGCTGTGACCATTGTTGATTCAAGGTGAGACCTAATATTATTGCTACATAGGCTTTTGTTTTTATTGTTGTTATTTTCAAGAATGGGCCCATTTTGTCATTTAATTGAGGCTCATGGGCTTGGCTGTGAAACGGCACACAGGGGAATAAGACGTCAAGTGGCTGAATTTCCACAGCCATTAACCGTTCCACACTCAATTAGAATGCATAGGATCCTGACATTTCATAACTTATGGGTCTCCAGGCTGATATAACCTCCCCGCTATAAAAGAAGCCACATTCTGAAGACGCAGAGCCAGATACTTACGTCCTCTTTGAGATTTAAGCGGTTGCTTTTTGAATTTTTGCAGTGCAGAATCAAAGCTGGCTAAAAGGCATGCATGATGTGATAAAAAACCTCGTGGAGGCTCTGTGTTGTTGGTGTAAACATATCGTTCTGCTCTGCACAGAGGATGCCACAGATTACAGCTCTTCTCTAACTATCAATTAAATTCACTTTCATGGCAGCATTCTCATGTTTCTGTGTCTAATAAATCATGATGTTCACCAGAAATAACAAGAATGCAGGATACATGTATGACGCCGCTGTAATACGACATAAATATAAAATATGAACGCCCTCAAATTGAGCTACTTAATAAAATTCAGGATTTGTAGTGCTGCTCTGAGCCTTCTTGAGAAAGGTGATCCTGACAATCAGAATTATGATGATAGAAATGTATTTTGATTGCTGTTTAATTTTCTTTGGTGATCTCTCAACACCACTATAACTCAGTCTGAAAACAGACAGGTCCTATTTGCCAGGTAATTAATAACAGACCGCTGAGGCAAGATTTAGCTATTATTTCTAATATGTTGTGTGATTGTAAAAAGCACCTTTTCCAACAGTACGATTGCATTCATTTATATCTTGTTATTTTGTAAATGCTTTTCCAGAGCTTTAATTTATACAAAGTGAAGGCAAATTTTCAGCACAGCCATCAGTAATCTAATTTAAAAAGAGTCTGCTGCTATCTGAAGGGTTACCAATTAATTCAAATTGATTGCCTGTATAATTTTGTATATTACAAAGAGTAGTATTAAGCTTTCATTATGCTGGGCATGGCTGTTTGCTCCGTTGAGTTTTTCGACTTATTTTTCATCATAACACTTTAGAATTGGAGACCTAGCCTGATCCTTAATCACTCAAATCATGAATACCAGCGTATAATGTCGAGGTGATGAGTTTTAAGAGAGTCACTCCTCATCATAAAGTACCTAACATGGATTAGGAGCAGAGCGAAGAAATTGAAGTCAGAGGTTGGGCAATAGATTACGCTTTCTACGGTTCTCCGTTGGTGGCAAACCAATAAAGTTAAAATAGGTGAGGCCCTCTGCCATGAACAACAAAGCGCCGTCAGCCGTGCCTCCAAGGTGGAGCCTCCAATAGGTCGCTGCTGCTGTGACTCTCGACAATATGACAGATTAACGACAACAGGTTGAGCCCTGCACTTTCGGCCGCCCACAATCTCAATTATGTCTGTCTTAATGTACACTGAACAGCCACAATCGCAGGGCCATGGACAGGGTAAACACACTTGCAGGAAGCAGACTAGTGACAGGATAATAAAGTGCCATGATTGATTCAGCTTGCTGTGTGCCAGATCGGTTTATTGTGTGGGAGGAGTGGTACCAGATTGTGAAGGTTTCTGTGGTGAGCTATCTGTTGTCTTGGTTCAAGTGGAGCTGTGGCAGGCTGAGTGATTATATGTAAATGTTAACGTTTCCTATAGCTGTTGTGTTGTCTTGTTTTTGTACTAGGTCTACATTCTCATTTTAGGTTTGAAAACACATATTGTGACTGGAATTATCCAGATCCTCAGTAAAAGCAGCAATGTTGCAATCAAAAAATATCAAATGCAATCAAATGAAAATGTTACTCAAGTAAAAAGTACATGCTAACTAACTTTAACAAGTGAATACATTTACATATTCAGATGTATTTTTTGCCCAAAACCCAAAATATTTAGTCAGTTATCGAAGTTAAGTATCAAATAGTCACATTTTATACACTGGAAGTAAAAGTTTGGCATGTTTGGTGGAAAAATTACAAAAAAATCAATGAATTAATCCAGCTTCACAACATTTCTCTCTGAAAAGCAGTGGAACAGAAGTACAATGTAGTATCAATACTCAAGTAAAGTACATCAAATTTGTACTGAAGTACTTTATAGTTACATTCCAGCACTGTATTTTGACCTAAACTTAATTATATTCCAGTTGCTTTTTATTTCTACAAAGGTTTTTATGATGCCAAAATGTTTAATAAAGGGTTAAGAAAAATCTGTTACCTGGCTGATACCAGCGACTGTTTGTCTCTGCTCATACATTGCAAAGCGAGTTAATGCATATTAATGGGGCCTATAAAAGCAACTAATTGAGCATTCCGGATCTTGCTGAGTTGGGGATCTGTGAGTGACATTGTGCAGCACCAGGACCTACACCAGACTGCCTTTATTAGCTCTCTGAACTGGGATGTAGGTCAGGCCATTAAAAGCAGGAAGGGCTCTTTCGCTTAACATTGTTGTGACAGCTTCATATTTGACACCCCGAATCTGTGAGTGGCGCTTAGGAGACGTTTGCAGCAGGCGCACGGCGAGCCGCTGAAAGTGAGGAGACGTTATATAACTCCAAAAAGTTAATCCTAGTTTAAAGCAGTTTAATTGAGCACAATAAAACGCAGCCATATGCGCCCCATAAAAATCAACAGCGTTCCATATGAGTGCAAAGTAAACATGCCTTGGATTTCAGCTTATGTGTAATAAGTCTCACATCCAGTAATGAAATTCCATTAATGATTGAAACAAAGCTTGTGTTTATTTTTGTGCTTGTATGTTGATTTTTTTTTTAATTTCTTTTTGCAATAGTTAAAGAGTGGCATCTTGATGGAAAATAAGTGTAAGGGTTGAATATTATGAACGCATTGTGATTTTAAAATATAGATTTATTTTAAGCTTTGACAGCCTCCAAATCCACATATATTTAAATCACAAGCATTATATTTCAGAACTACGACTGAAATAAACCAAACTAGACAGAACAGCACCTTAAATCACCATCTAAAACAGTAAGTAGTAGGGCAATAATATTTCAACAGGGGGCAGCACACTGCCATTACAGATTGGCCTTTAAATCATATTTAATTGCTCTTTTGTGTAGTAGTCTGTAACTGCAGTTTGATTAGAGCTTCAAACACACCGTTCTTCTAATGTACTATACTGTGTGCACCATATAGTGTCTGTCTATCAAATCCACCCTCCATATGCCGTCCTTAACAACCTTCTGTCTGCTAAAACTAACGTGCATGTCTTTGTTAGATGTTATAATAAAAACAGACAACAGTGCATCTTAGTAATGGACCACAGTGTGAGGTCAAGCAGATCCCTCGAAAGTGGCCGGCTCGTTTTCTTTTCCTGTCATCAGCTCTGGGTGGCTTTTTACTAAAGTGTCATAAGCCATTTGATTGTAAATCTCAGTGACCTTGAAGTCACAAGAAAACGCGCAGATCCGTAAACCAATCATCGCACGGCTGCCCCTGTCAGCCACGCTCCTGTTCACACAGTCACCGCCTGAATTTCCTGATGTTAAACAGAGGAAGGAAAGAGGAATAAAGCTCAGTTCACGCCAGTGTTTGTGAGAACGTAATGTCAGTTTTAAACTTGATTTAGAATACAGCCAATATCAACATGATGGTGGGGCTGTTGAGGAATTATTTAACAAAATCTCTCTGTCTGAGTTGAACATACCTAAGCAGAGGGCGCCCAGTGGATACAGAGGTGTTACAGACTTAGCTAAAAAGTCAGGATAAACACTAATGATACTGCAAGCCTCAGCATTTCTTAGACCACTTCCAACTGCTCTGCTCACCAGCAGTACAAAGATCAGTGTTATTATGGATTTGCTGAAAAATCAATTTTGCGAATGCTAATGTCCTTTAAATCTTTCAGAGATAAAGAACGCTCGGTGCATTTCTGTGGGATGATTTCCAGCTGTATCAGAGATCTGCCTGTCTACTCCTACTGTGGATTATTGGACCAGCTGCTTGAAGGCTGTCTACACTCTCAGTGAAAAGGGTTCTCAGGTTCTCCGCGTGACCCACGCAGGTTAAAGAAACTTGTTTTTCTGAACAGATTTCACAAGCCGAGTCTCTGCAGAGCTGCGGTTTGTGTGTAGGTCCTAAAAACGACTGACCTGGATTCAGTTTTCCACCTGATTTTCCACCTGTTCAGGGGAATAAAACTGCAAGTGTTATCATGGTGAATGATAATCACTGTTGTAATTATCATCAGTGCCACCCAGGAGAAATGGCATGTCATATTTTTTTTGGAAATGGTTTCTTGTGATCAATTATTTCACATCTAGTTTGAATAAATCTTAAATTGCTCTAAAATGTAGATTGTTAATTGCAATAAATACAATTTGAAAAGGTCCTTTCATAACCCACTGGCATAAACAACAGAGAGTCTACCGTCGTCAAAATTATGCTTCTACAGTGGTATTTATTAATGTTGGGACTTTAAAGGTTTAATTTGTTATAATTATCCGAATTACCACAATGTCATTCAAGGTAGGGGGGGTTACGTGTTGGGCTGCACAGTTTATTTAAGTTTTATTGAAATCATAATATGGCAAAGTGCAATATTCAAAACGCAGAAACAGAAATCTGAAGATAAAAGTCAAATCTGTTTAAAAACAGCGTTATGATCAAGTAATGTAATGCTACATTAATGCCCTGGTGTTCAAATCTTGTTCTCCAGATGTAAAAAAACAGGTTTGTTTGGGACAGACCCCAACACATATCACATCCTCACGTTTTTACAGTGAAATTGAAATACTAATCCTCACCAGATATTGACCTATCACAGATTTATCGGTATCAGCATATATGTCATCTGATATGAAAACTTTTTTCTCAAGATTATACTGCAGAAACAGATGCTTGGGGTAATTTATAATTATCAAATTCCAAGTGAAGTGCAAGAATTTTAAACAACAAAGTTTAATGTTTAGCTTCATTATATATAAATTATGATATATACCTCTGTTGCATATATATGTCATAAGTATCGGAATCAACATTGTCACCCAAAACTCTGTCAGCATCTAGAAAACTGTGATGCAGAAATATGATCATTCTCACTAATTGTGATTCATATCACAGTCATAATATCTGTCAAAATAATTGCAATAATATATACATATAGTTTTTTTTATCATATCCTGCGGGCCGAGTTATGTCAAAGATTTATTTAGCAAAATAGAAATGGAACCAGTTAAAAATACAGAAAAAAATGTTTATACCGAATTCGAACTAATCATTATGCTTCTCCGAACATAGATAAAGCTCAACCAAGTAAGTAATTAAATAAGTGTAAGGTGGGCTTATCAGTCTGTCATGCAAATGCACGTTAAGATAATAGTTGTTTACTGAGTTTACGTAAGTCTAGGTTGCTTTTTTGTATTTTTCTGTAGTTCATTCCTCTTCGTTATATTGCCAAAACAGTCAACAAGTGTTGGACTTAAATTCATTTTTGAAACAGACAACATGCAATGAAAGCCAAGACAGATGTTTATCTGATTTTTAATTAGCGGCTTTAGTTCATTCTTTAAAGAGAGGGAACTGCCTCAAGTGATGTGCGGCAGAGTAAGAAGTCAGATGTAGAACGCAGATGAACTGCAGCCCTACAGGCTGTGTATCCTTGGTCTTGACAAAGAAAAGGAGCCTCAGTAGTTTCGTGCAGCATCCAGAAATGGAGATTAGCATGGAGCCATCAGCAGCGCTGCAGTCCCTCCCTACCCTGCTTCTCCTGTCAGACCGCCTCCTCCCTGCTTGTCAGGAGCTCCGACGAGGAGCTGTAAAAACCTTTTCCCCTCTCCTTAACAACTGCAAAACAACACGCACACACCCTGGCTGAGGTGCCTGCTTTTCTGAGGCCTCTGACAGGACGTGCTGCAGGCACAAATTGTAATTCATAAAGGTTAAGGGGGTCAATGCCTTTTATTACCAGTCTGAGTGCATCCAGCTTGATGGGGCGGGCATGCAAATGGAATGTCTCAGTGTTCTATGCAACTCAGACAGCGAGTGCGTGCGTGCCTCTGAATGGGAGGAAGTAAAAGGTGGGTAAAGGGTGGTGGTGGTGGGGGTGCGTGAGATCGGCTGCTCTCTCCACCTTCCACAGCCGTGTAGGACCACACAGCCGCTGCCCGGTTAATTAGACAGTATGACATTGACCTCAGGTAGTTAACGGCCACTTTGATATGTGCCGTCCTGCAATTAATATATTGTAAATCTTCTTGTTTTATCATAGGGTTAGCTCTGACCTATAAGTGGCTGCCTTACACTCAGCCGACAATACATTCTTACATTTTACATTTGCATTAACAGAAACACGATATCAGCAGTGTGCAATTAAAAAGATGTCACAGCGCTTTCAAAGCTCTCTCTTCTCAAATCATTAACAGGAAGATTAAGAGGTTATTAGTATTTTATCAATGGGATAGTTATTAAGGTGTATATCAAAAGCAGAAAATGTTCTGTTCTGGTTTATCTGCCAGGGCATTTTAGAGCAATGCTGTTGTGCGAAGTCTATGTTTCTCATCTCTTTTGTGTAGTTACCATGAACCTGGCAACAAAGGCTGTGATCACATTAGACCCTATTGCACCCTCTGCTGGACCTTTATGGAAATTACCATGTTCTTGCATGTTCAAGCTATTTTCAGTCTCAGGCCGGACTTCACATATAATGATGCATGGACAGGTTTGTGACTTTATGATACACTAACTACTTGACATGAGGCTTAGTTTTATCAGATTATGTTGAAGTTGTTTTCAGGTGTTACGATACAGATGTTTGGTTTGAGCTTTGTATATGCTTTTGGTAATAAATGAAGTGAAATAGACTGAAATAGAGAGGAACTGCTACAGGCTACTGCAAAGTGAACAAGCTCAAAATAAAGAGATGGAACAAACTCTGCTCACAGTACACAACACAATAGAATAGATTGGAGAAAAAAGGAATACAACAGAAAAGACTAGAGTAGAACAGAACAGAAAATAGAACAAACAATATAGAAGAGATTGAACAAAATAAAATAGAATTGAATAGAACAGAACAGAACTTAATTTAACAGAAGAGAATAAAACAGGTTATCATAAAATAGAGCAGATTATAGATGGACAGATCAAAATAGAATGGAATAAAGCATAACAGAATTGAGTAGAGTATAAAAGAACATAACAGGATAGAAGAAAATATTTGACAGGAATATGATAGAACAGAACAGAACATAATGTGATACAATAGAAAACTACAGGATAGAACAGAACAGCACAACAAATATTTTAGGATGGAAAAGAACAAAATAGAACAGAGCGGCCCGGGATAGAATCAAATACAGTAGAATAGAGCAGAACATAATAGAACAGAATGGACTGTAATACAATTAAATAAAGCATAGTAGAATAGGATACAACATTATAGAACATAACTGAAAAGAAAATTATGAAATAGAGAAGGATAAAGTAGGATCGCTGTTCTCTGCTTTTAATCGTATAAGCTCCTTCACTGCCTTCTTCAGTGTCTCTGGTTCATGATCTCCTGACTGTTCCTCCTCAGTGAGGTCAGTGGAGAATCTGTGGCTGCTTCATGTTCGCAGCCTGTAAAACTGAAGCGATCATACCTGAGGAGTCACTGGGACATTCCTCTCTTAAAGCCAGCATGCAGCAAAGGCAGACTCCCTGTGCTCATTACCTTTCCATCACAGACCAGCTGCTGTGGAGTCATTCATCACGATTACAAATCCGCCCGGTGCTGGTAGCCTACAGCTCCACCAGCAGCCGGTGAGATGCACCGACAGGGCCCCGAGCCATCAGTCCCTCCGGGCAGAGTGTTAAATTCACACCACAACAGGTGATAGTAGTGGACAGCGGCAGGCAGGTTTTGTTATGAGGGAAAAACTCATTTTGAAAAACTAGTTGAAATTCTGCTTCTCCTGCAGCCACAAGATGAAGGCCATTTAAAAAAAAAAATGTATCTTAGATGTTAGATTTTCTCTTTGCAGGTGCAGTGCTAATCACAATATGATATAAAATGCCTTTGAACAAGGATTTCTCCTTTTTCCAGCTACATTTTTGATCCACTGAAAAAGGTGTGACTGTGCTGTTGACTCTCCCTGTACTCAAATATACAGGAAAGGGAAGCACATGGTCTTTTGTAAACTAGTTCGGATCACGCTAACCTCCTCTAAAATACCACTGTTTCCTGGTTCTACAGCCAAGAATTCACACCTATTGAACAGACCCTTGTTCCCACAGTTGAGTCAAGGTCTACTGTAGATGTGCAAGGACAATTAAAAATGGGTGTCTTACTTTACATATAGATTTTATCCCTTCTTTCCTATCGAAACATGTTAATGTCTTAATAAATAGACATATTTTTAAGCTCCCCTAAAAGTCTGTTGCACTTTTCTTGAGTTGAGTTGAGTAATTTGCATAATGGAATAAAGTTCAAGTCATGTGGCATTACAGTCGCCCCACAAGGAATAAAAAATATTACGAATGACCCATTCATACTCAAAATTCAGTGTTTTGTCATTTTGACTTATTATGGTGAATGCAGCTTAAAATAAATAAAGTATCTCCTTAAAACTGCTGGTTTCCTCTTTATGTAGAAAAAAAACAAACACTTTCTGCAGGTATTACATTCATATGGTGTATTTGAGTGTTCCTGCTCTACATTGAAGCTATTGCATGCATTGATGCTTATTGACACTGTCTGACCAAAGGCTCCATGTTTTTTTGTTATAGCTGGACTATTCCCTCAAATTGAAATATTCCAAATCTCTTGTTACCTTTTACATGATTTTTTTATAAACCCAGAAACTTAGCCTGACATAACTGGTATTCTTGGACACTGGGATCTCCACTAGAATTTGAAATAAAGTTTTGTTTTTTGGAGAAAATACACACAGACGTAGTTGCTGAACCAAAACTGGCACCCTATTCATCCAGGTTCCCGGCCTCACAAACCAAACACTATATTGCCTTTTGGGACTCCAAATAAATCTGAATCTTTGGTGCAAAACTAAACCAGCTGGATTACCAACCCGCCCCAGGGCCCCAGACACTCATGAGCCCTAGGGGTAACAGATTCATTGTGTGTCAGATGATTTGTGGTAATGTGATTAACTGCAAATTTGCTTGGAAATATGCACCACGAAAGCACAATATCAAATGATCATTGCCATAAAGTACAAGGCAGGGAATAATCTGTGATCAGAATGAGGGCCCAGATTGAAGATGGACATGGTCCGACCCATGAGTATTGAGTACTCGTGAGTTAATGTAGTAATGACAATCACAAGATGGTCTCTAGTTGTTATTTCAACAAATGCCAACAATGTATCATCTATCTGTCAATACTTTCCTTCTTCCCTACCCAGTCTGTGGCACTCAGCCCCAAGCTCATTTGTTTCTACTAGCATTAATCTTTAAAAAAAAAAAAAAAAAGGCTAAATGATTTCCTAAAACTACTGGGCAATGTAGTCCTTCGATAATGTCCCCTAAACAGGAGTAAGTGGTGTATGTTTCGGGGACTATTTTTTAGGCTCATGTATCTCGTATTGGCACATACATAATGGCCAACATTATGTAACTATTTTACCTTGAAATCATTGTATCAGTCACCCTGTGCCCTGATTGCCTGATTCTGCACTATGTAACTTAGGTCAGCAGATAGGATCTCAGCAGGTAACACTTCGCAGCATTATGTCACATACACCACCAATAACTTTTTTTATTTTTTAAACTGGATCATATTTCATGAAGAAAATCAGTTTTGGATTTCCCTCTGATGTATTCCGGCTGCCCTGCCTCAATTTTCGTGGATTTACAAAGTTTCCTAACGGACAGATTAGCTTTATTGTTGCTAAAATGATCGCTGACTGCTGCTAACTGTAGCTGCCAGTTATCTCTGTTAGCCGTGAAGCTAGCTGACTTTGAGATTAATTGGTTTGGTATAGATTCAATATAATCGATTCTTATTTTTAATTATATATACTTACAATCATTCATTTTTAAGAGCCTTTACTCATATGTGCTTATTTCTGTCATTGTGCGGCTGTCACACCTGAATTTCTCCTCTGTTAACTTATCTTATAACTTAATAGGGGCCCGCAAACTGCTCATGAGCCTGTCTGTTTTGTCCTTTACTCCAGTCACTTTATCTTTATATTAAAATATTTTTGGCCCACATTCCTTTTTACTGTCACTGTTTTCAGGTCAACACTGCAGCAGAGCCAAACCAACAGGAGCTGTCACTCTCTATTAAAATAACTCTTTAATTGTTATGACAATACATGTGTATCATCCTTCTTAATTGTATTTACACAATTCAAATGCATCCATCAATTAACACGGAACAGTTGGGTTTTGTCAATGAACATTGTTGCTGTGATCGTGTTCAATAAAGTTTCTGTCAAATGACCTTCCACTGTCATCATCCGGGCACTCTACATACATCACAACGCGCATGCGCACTCTTCCACTGTGGTTCGACCTCTGCAGTCGGTAAGTGTGTAATGGCAGTTTGAATGAGAAGCGTATCCTTACAAATCCCCTTTCATCCTCTCTCCTAACTTCACATTGCAGCGCAAAAGTGAGGATGGCATGCAGAATGGATGTGAATGTGCATATGAATGCCTTTATTTTCTCTGTGGAGCATTTTTACAGTCGTTTGACCTTACTTCTCTCCGGTCTTCCCTCCTCAGAGAGACCCGGGCTTCATCCAGATTTGACCGAACCGGTTAAAACGACCTAAAGTAGAAAATGTACGCCTGTGCAAAGTTCGTCTCCACGCCGGCTCTGGTGAGTTTGATTGTTTTAGTGTTGTGAATCTTGAGTCCTGCTTTCTTGGTGTCGCTAATAAATCCGGTGGGCCTCTGGTTGAACTTGACTGCAGCTAGCTGGCAAGGGTATCTGCAGACTAGGCCAACAAGCTAGCAAGCTAATGCTTAAGAATGACAGACAGGCTTTTTATATGGTTCCGATATAGCTCTAGTGTTCATGACTAATGTGCATGTAAGTTGGCTTAAAAAACTGCCACGGTACCTCTGTTTGAGCTCACAGCGGACATTTTCTGCAATGGCCGTTAGCTAAGGTCATTGCAAGCCTCTGTTAGCCCAATTTAGTGCACAGTTCACCTGAAACCCCATTGACAGGACTGTGCAATTGATACACATATGATCACTTTGACTAATTGGGCATTATTAGCTTCTAAATAGATGTAGACTTGGTTGACAGTCACCCACCAAGGTCATATTTTTGTTCTTGGTTGCGCTAGTAGGCCAACCAGTTTAAGCTACAATAGTTACATTTGTTCATGTGCTTGCTGTCAGTGTCCGGTACAGTTTGCCGGCACCACAGGTTAACAAAAACTCAGCTGATTGACTTTGACAGCACAGTCTGTACTGACAGACATTAAAGGCCACAGGTCATCAAGTGTGTACACTACAGTGAATGACACTGTTTGACAAAGTGACATTCAAGGTGCCGTCCACCTGCTCATGTGCCTGCAGACTAGGAATAGCGACCAACAATGTGATTCATGTCTTACTGAGCTTGTGTCTTGTGTAACTAAATGTGTGCTGTTGCCGCAGGTCCGTGCTGGTTCCCGGGCTCTTTACAGACCCCTGTCTGCCTCTGTGCTGTCCAGGCCTGAGACCAAAACGGAGGTAAGAAGAAATTCACCAGAACTGCAACTGTCATTTAACTACACATTTACTTGGTTATCTAGAATAAATTTTGGCAGATTGGTTCTAGTCATGTACTGTTTAAAATGTCAGAAATTATGCCAAATGTTCATCACAAATGTATAGTGTAAGAGTTTCACATCAGTCTGAACAAAAGCCAGAAATCTGAAAAGTACAAAAAGTCCCAGTTCAAAGTCCTTGCATTTCAAGGGTTATCATCGAAAGTGGTTGAAAAAAATGATTAAATGTGGTCATGAAAGTTGGAAGTAATTAGTCAGCTTCTCCTCTCGCTCATACAGTTTAAGCAATATATTTTGTCAACAAAATGCTATGTCATGTCTCATGGTATTAATTTATAAAGATGAAAGCTTACAATTTTTGTCTTCTCGTGCTCCAGAGCAGTGTTGCTGTGATGCCACAGAGCCCTCTCAGCCAGGTCACACTGAGGGGCTTCCAGACCAGCGCTATCAGCAGGGACATTGACACCGCAGCCAAGTTCATTGGAGCTGGAGCTGCCACAGTCGGAGTCGCTGGATCCGGAGCTGGTATTGGGACAGTGTTCGGCAGTCTCATCATTGGCTATGCTAGGTTTGTTTTCACAAAAAATTTTAAAAAATGTACTCAGATTATTAGTTTTCTGGTGCGTGCTTTGTTTTTCTATAGGTGTATTGATAGTTTGTTCTTGTTTGCAGGAACCCATCTCTGAAGCAGCAGCTGTTCTCATATGCCATCCTGGGATTTGCCCTGTCTGAAGCCATGGGACTGTTCTGTTTGATGGTCGCTTTCCTTATCCTGTTCGCTATGTAAAACTCTGCTGTCATAGAAACACTTTCATTACAGATGTGACTACATATTTTATTGTGGCTACCAAAATTGTTCCGTGTTCGTGTCATGGAAATGTACATTTTCAAGTCTTTCAGACACTGTCGAAATAAGAAAAACATGTATTGTACAAATGTAAGAAATTACGTGATTAAAATACATGTATTTGACTATTTAACAATGGCAGTAACTTTTATGTCTGGGATATCTTCGCTAACGCAGCAGAAAGCAGTCAAGCTTTCATGAATGTCATCTTTTCTGTGAAGCGGCTGCTTATACTTTCAGCCTTGTTTTCTCACAACATCACATGCAAGCTTTTTGGGGTCCACCTTAATGGGTTTTTGGTTCAGCTGCAGTTAAATGGTTATGTAATTAGGCAGCAAGTGAGTGCTTGCTTTTGTAAATGAAATGAAATAAATCTAGATGATTTAATTGAGCTATACAGTGGATTTTGACTTTTTTGAATGTCCTGAGAAGTTACTGCTGGGTTGTCTTAAAAATTAGTCATTTGACTTTCCTGTCTAAAAACTGGTCTGGATTTAAGAGAATAAGGGGAAATTAAGTGTTGCAGCAGCACGAAGACAAAGTAGCAAGTAGAACATTTAATAGATTTAATGAAAGCTGAAACCATGAAGTCAATCAATTTAAAATTAATACATTTTAGTATTTGTCACAGGTCAAGCACATCTACTCACCATTTGCTTATTTCAGCTTTTCAAGAGTGTGGTTTTGCAATTTTTACAGGTTTTATTTCATTGTAAATGAAATATCTTAAGGTTTTGGTGAATGTGTCCCCTTGGGAACTGTTGATGGACCTTTTACATTTTATAGACAATGATTCATCAAAATAAATTGACAGATCAATCCACCAGAAAGGATAAAATCAACAGTTGCAGAATTTCATTGTTGGTAAAGACCAAACAAATGCCTGTGTAGCTGACCGTTTAGGATGGAAAGGAAGGCAAACATGTTTGCTGATATATTTTTAATATCACTGAATAGTAGCCTTCTAAAACTAAAAGATAAATCCCTCTGTCAATAGCTGTGTTAGTGGTTACCAGATACATCATTAAAAGTTAATGCAGGATACCACAATGCATTTTTGTAAATGAGATACATCATCAGATATGTGTGGTGCACATAACCTTAAGTACCTTCCAACGAGTTTGCAACTTACATAAAGGTGGTGTGGAAACTTAAAGCCTGCAGGACATGAATGGGGAATGGAAGAAGGGTACATTGTGTTCAGTAACTAAACGAAATATTATTCTTATATATACACAGAAAATTACTATTGAAAGCTTGTATATGTGTTTAAAAACATGTCTGGGGGGCATATTTAATCAAATTCCTACATAGCTGTCACTTTAACTACTTGATGAGGGTCAAACATAGTAAAAAAAAGCTACTGACATCTTGGCTGTGTCCGACTGTGACGTTTACGGAAGAGCCCAAGCTGCTCTCGCGATAGTTCGGAACAGACGTGGGATTTTGGACATCAAGGGTTGTGGCTGAGGGGTAAGTGACCACCTAAACTCATAGTGAATGGCTACAAA
Source organism: Pagrus major (assembly GCF_040436345.1). NCBI lineage: Eukaryota > Metazoa > Chordata > Actinopteri > Spariformes > Sparidae > Pagrus > Pagrus major. Next base: position 17,623,008 of record NC_133223.1, read on the forward strand.
GCGGTTGTAAAAGACATAATTTCTGTCACCGGGAGGGACTTGTGCTCCGGTACAACGATACGGCCTCGAAATAAACGTTGACATCTCCTCTGTTTACTGTGATATTAGGGTCCAAACATGGCGACGCTTGTATGTTAACGCAGGGCTCAGGCTTTCCATGGAAGCGACTGGAGCAGATAATCTCTCTGTAATAACGTTATATGTTTTGTTTGACGCCTACTCATGATGAGCAGTGATATTTACAACCCTTAAAGGGTACTTTTGTCAACCGAGGGTAGCTTAAGATGTCCCCCTCAGCCGTGTATTTGTACCAAAGTAATTGGACCGAGAATTTTGCGTCTTTTATGACACTGAGGTGTAAACAACCAAAGCAGCCGCCCATCATCGATATGCTTTGTCCATATTTCCAGCTTTCAACCGTCTGATGGTCAAACATTACTCGATATCAGCTCTGTGCGTTTGCTGAAATAATATTTTCTATAACCACAGTGTTTGTTTTACATTTTGAAGGACCCTTGGTGTCATTTACAAACAGTTAACCCTTGGTACACACATTAATGCACATATTTGTGTCTGCTGACATTCACTTTTCCTGTCTAATTTCAGGGTGACACAACAGGAATCCCTTAATATGAGTGATGATAAACCTTTCCAATGTACTGCTCCTGGGTGTGGACAGGTAAGTCATCACAAATGTCACTTTGTGCCACTATTTCAAATTACCTTGTGTTTAAACCTACATAAACACAGTGCACACAGACACTACAGACGGCAACTTCATCATATTTTGTTCAAAGACCAAGAAATCATTCAGTGCTCTTAGACTTGGACTGAAATACTTCCTTGCCAAAGGTTATATGTGCATCACTTAGCTTGTGGATGAAAACATAACTTAACTTGAGCTAAAATGATTCAGGTGTTTAATCTAAATTTTAAAACAGAGCCATATCAGAAAGTAGGACCACAAGGTTATGTAAAAATGCCAGACCCAGTTGATTTACAATTTTACTGGTGCAGATTCCCAAACAAATTTGCAAGTAATCAAATTACCAAAAAGCAACTAGCATACAGGGAAACCGGGGCTTTCGGAGCCCCTGCTGGAAATAGGAAAGCTCTGGGAAAGTTCCCGTGTCCAGTTGGTCATAGTCAGGGATTTTCAAAACACTGAGGTCATATATCCCATATATACCCAACCAGTCACTAGAGCTTGACCGATATAGTAGTTGGCCGATATTGGCCTATCACGGTGTACATGGTGTACATGTTGTCCAAATGCACTGATTTGAAAACTTTTTTTAGAGATTATAATGCAGAAAAAGGGGTAATTTATAATTACAAAATTCCCTATGAAGTGTATTGTTTCAGTGCACTGATATAATTTTGGATGACAAAGTTTATTGTTAAACTGTAAAATATCCTGCCTCTTTTATGTATGAATCTTTGTTTTATCAGTGTTTGATAACCACATTTAAGGGGTTATTTAAAAAAACATGTGTGAATATCAGCTGATATATTGATATCTGAATTGTTTTACTCCCTAATATCAGTATCAGCATTGGTGCAAAAAATCTAGTATCAGTAGGGCTTTACCCTCAACCCTCTTAAATGATTTGAAGAAAGAATGAACAAATTCTAGAAATAATGTATTTTAATTTGCATGATTTACCATATTAAACTAATTGATCTGCTGTCATATGTTGTTGTATTTTTCTTTATTAATTTCAAAACAATTGAATGTCCCATGGTTTTCCTGCATAGTGGTATACAAAGAGTTCCCCCCACACTGCCAGTTTTGCAGTGTATGTATTTGTTCATTTTTCTTGGCCTTAAAGGAATCCAATTCAGAGCTAGTGAGTATTAAAAGTAATTGTGTCATCCTTTTTGAAAAACTCAGTATATATAAGTGCGCATATCCAAAGTATGAACTGAACCTCAGGTCCCCGAAATCCGAAAAAAAAATTCTCACTAAATGTTTAAACTGATTTAGTGTTTCTAGCATAAACGGTGCCATTATGAATATGTAAATGTTGATGAAATACATTAAACCTGGAGCGCACATTTGTATTCCAAGCTAAAGCAGCGGTGCAGTAACTAATGTTTTGGGCTTAATCTGAGAAATGAGAGCAAAGATGTTTAATATAAGACATAATGTTTGTCACAAGGTCAGTTGCTGCACTTTAATAAATGCTTTATACTTCAAACAGATGCTCTGGACTTTATCCAAACAGGTCCTGTCTGACTGTCCTCCTGTCCTGTTTTCTTTCTTTGACCTTCCATAGAGATTTACAAATGAGGATCACTTGGCTGTCCACAAACACAAACATGAGATGACCCTGAAGTTTGGCCCAGCAAGGAACGACAGTGTCATCATTGCTGGTAAGTTCTCCTGAAGTTGAGATATTTGGATGTAATTGATACTTTACCTGACAGTGACTGAAGGTTTTCTTCCATCACAGACCAAACCCCTACACCTACCCGCTTTTTGAAGAACTGCGAGGAGGTCGGCCTCTTCAACGAACTTGCAAGTCCATTTGACCATGACTTCAAAAAAGCTACTGAAGATGACATTAAAAAGGTTGTTGTTGTTGTCTAACTCTGTCAGCAAATCATATGTTTGTCCCATCGTGAGCATTTCTATCCCTGATCTGTTTTATTGAGGTGATTTATTCTTAATTTTCTTTAGTTACCGTTGGATTTGTCACCTCTTGCAACGCCTATCATACGCAACAAAACTGAGGAACCCACACCTCTGGAGGCACATCGAGACAGCCCTCTGCCTCACCCTGAATCTACGACAAATGATGACAAGGTACAGCCTTTGACTAAGCTGTTTGTGCTAACAACAGAAAGTTTACAAGGCTATCATGAGTGAATGAAAGGTGTTCTGCTGTTTCTGTGATTTGTAATTTACTCTTGATTTACAGATCCACTGGAATGAATATCAGTTTAATAAGTAATCAGATTATTTACTGGTTTAATTTGACTTAGTCTCAAAGATATTTCTTGTGTCTGATTTATTGAAAAAATACTAATAGTACTGCTCAAAATCATTATTAAGAAACCTTCTGGGGAAATCTTACATGACTTAAACGAATATATTTCCATTTGTTTATTTCTTTCATTGCTAATTTCGAGAAGAATACGGTGAAATTTAGGCATAATCTTTATCATTAGAAGTAATCTAGAGAATCTGGTGTTGATTAAACACTTGTTGAAGTTAAGGTCTTCTATGATGTTTTCAGGATATATCCTTGCAGCCAGCCTCACTGCCAACATCTGCTATAGTCCATCCTGCATCCCTCCAAGTTCCCAATGTACTTCTAGCAACCTCAGAGGCTAGTGTTGTAATACAGCAAGCTCTCCCGTCACCAACATCTAGCTCTGTTATAACCCAAGTCCCATCCACTAATAGGCCTATAGTGTAAGTAACTCCAAACGTCCATTTTTAAAAATCATAGTTTCATTAAGTCATCTTTTTTTCTCTTTTAATTTATATTTGTGCAGTTTTGTCTGGTGAGCTCATATTTCATGAGGCATGTGCTTGTTTTGTTTTTTGATTTATTTGCCCTCTGCAGGATTTTTTTTATGTTTGGCTGTAGACCTCATCAGTCCCATCTTCAAGAACAACATCAGCAATGCTCAAATATGGACAATTTTCAAGTGGTGAAAAAATAAATAAAACATTTACATTTACATTTAGGGCAAAATGACAATAGGAGGTCATTACTCAACTAAACAAGCTAGTCAGAGCTAGCCAAATGGATGTGTATACCTGTGAAATTGCTCGTGAAACAGAGTCACAGCTACAGTAAGTTTAAAAGGTCAAAGTTGAAGTAAATTGGACTTTTAAATATCTGTCTGAACAATTATGATTGACTGCACATATGCAATTTAACTCCCAAAGCCCAGTTACACACTTAAATGTGTAAAGTTGGTGGAGTTGCAGGTTACTTGGATAAAGGTATCCTCTATTTTAAATAAATGTATAAAAATCCCCAGAAGTCCATATCTGGGCAAGACTGATGTCACTTATGGGGTCTAATGTAACAACATGTGTTCACCCATTGTTATTGCTTGAACCTGTCACGCAACAGGTGTATTTTGAGTTGGATTTTGTTTTAGTTGCACTTTATTTCCATAAGTTTTTGCCCGTTTACGACATAATGTTTGTATATTAGTAGCCATCATTGTATGTAATCAATGACGAATTCTGTTTTGTGTGTTAATCACAAAGTTCTTTGTTATTTTACTCATTGGGATTTGTTCTCTCTTCCTCTTTCAGCCCAGTGTCTGGCACCTTCCCTGTGCTCTTACAGCTGCCTAATGGCCAGACCATGCCAGTTGCTATACCTGCGTCTATTACAAGCTCAAGTGTACATATCCCAACTACAATCCCTGTGAGTGTTCTGCTGGTTGTGTTATGTTCATCTTTTGTTTCAGTGTGTTAGAGGTTAAGCAGAATTTCGAAAATGAGACTTTTTCTTGATTATTCTGAAAAAATGTAATGACTCTTTGATTAAAACAATCAGAGATTTAAGAACTCATGCAGTGACCTTTTACTCACTGGACCAGTAGGATTTGTTGAGAAGACGATCTCATCTCAAGCGCCATTAAGTAACTGTTAACGAGCTTTCAATTATATCACATGATCTTCAGCAGGTAAAGTTTACATGGAACTGTAGATGTTTACATTTTTTGTAGCACTCTTCATTCGTACTGGTGTCAAAGTAGAGCTTTAAAGTTCATCTTGATCTTGAAAACAACAATTGACCACATGATCTCTACTACTACAAGGTCCATTTAGTAGCTGATCTAGAACTTCTAGTCACGTCCTACTAAGCTCCAGAACAGCCACTCAACCAATGAACTAAAGCATCTTTCTTCCTCTATCGAGTCATTTTAGATGACCCGTTTAGTCCAGCGTGTAGTAGAACAAAATCACTGGACCGTGTTGAATTACTTTATGCTTTGTTGGCCACGGTTTGTTAGTCACATTTTAAATTTGAAATGTTGAACAGACAATCATTCACTTCAGTATAACTCAAGTCCTTCTAGAGTGACATTCAGATGCATTATTACCACATATTTTCTCTGCTCTACTTGGACAGAGGGACTATTTACAGCGTTGGCACCTCAGATTTGGCAGACAACGCCGAGCTGTGGAGGTTGAGTGAAATAATGGACTTTAGAGTAAAACTGTGTGTCACTGTTGCAAAGACGATGGATTTGGCTAAAGCACAGCAGGCTCCAGTCCAGGATGCTTCGCTGCCATTTGTCCTTGTACGATTAGCTTTTGATTCCTGGCAGAGCTGGTAGATGATACTACTAATGTGTTCTGCTAACCAATTATAACTACAACTCCGATAGAGTCTCATAGAAAACATGTTGTAAACAAAAGTCTTGTTGGTATATTTTTGAACTCCCCCATGTGGAAGCTTGTTTTGTTGTTCACTGTAGTGCTGATTGTCTGTGTGGAACACTGAGCAGCAGATGATTATCTCCTGATAGCAGCACAGCGGGGAAAAAACTTCACATCTTCCAAGTCTGTGGGGACTGGGAAAGCCGCTGACAAGTAAAGGAGGGCAAAAGTAGATGGAGAACATGAGCCACCAGTGAGCCTCCCTTTCACTCGATCACCCCCCCCTCCCCTCCAGCTCTCCCCTCCTCCCTCTGTCTCATTGTCAGCAGCAGCGAGAGGAGGCCCGGCTCTGGCCTTCGACTCGTGTCTCTCCATCCTCTCTTCAGCTTCCCTGTCCATATGCTCTCACGCAGGCAGGCAGAGGTTCATTAGCGTGCACACTGCATCTCCATGTGGCGCTGCCTCCACAAAATAACAGGCCATCCAACGTAATGAGGCTGAGATATGAGGAAACTCTGAGAGCCTGCCGTGGCTCTGTGTGTGTGTGTGTTTGTGTTGTGTGGGGGGAGCACTGCCTGCCTTTTTACTGCCGAAGACTAATTTTATCTATGCTGATCTGTCTCTGTGTCTCTGCCGTCAGCTTGTCAGACCTGTCACCGTAGTGCCTAATGTCCCCGGGATCCCAGGACCTCCCTCGCCACAACCGCAGCCACAGCCCGTCCAGTCAGAAGCAAAGCTGGTATTAATTATCTCTTCTTTTACATCAAATGTTATTTCCATGTTGTGTCTGTTATTTCCCATCTGAGAGAGATATAACAACCAAAGTAATGAGAGAGCTCGACGATCAGCGAGCAGCTGCTTTCTTTGACCAGAGGAGGGCGCTAGTGAAAGGCTAGGTGTGAAGTATTACGAAAACGGCGTTGTTAGATTTTAATTAGTATCCCTCTTTCATCAATGTTACCATGTAGTTTTTCTTTTCTGCAGTGATTAGGTGATTATTCCGTACAAAGAAAATGAATCAATTATTCGTAGTCATTTTAAAAGAAAAATAAACATTTGCTGCTTTTACTTTCAATAGTACTACTACTACTACTAATGATAATAATAATAACTATTTGTATAGCACGTCTTAGCGCAAAGACGCAGTCCAAAGTGCTTTACAAAACTGGATGCTGAAAACAATACCAATAAAGAAAAGGGAAGAATTTGCTGCTTTTTCTTTGGCATACCTGATAATAAACTGAATAAATTTGGGTTTTGGGCTGTTGGTCAGTCAAAAAAAGACATCTAACGACTCTTTTTTTCTGATATTTTATAGATAAATCAACTGATTGTGAAAATTAGCCTTAGTTGCAGTCGTGTTGATTCAGAATAATTCAGTTACTAAAAGAAAGAAAGAAAAGAACTACATAAATATTCCAACTGTTTCTCTGTGGGGAGAAGACGGTCATAGCAGTCTTGTAACCCAGTCGTCCTGTGTAAGAAGTGATAGTTGAAGGGCAGGGATATGAAGTGTTGTGTGGGAGATCAGTGGCAATGTGATGAAGCGCGGATCACAGAACCTGTAAGTGTTCGCAGCATGCTCCGCCTGTGGAAATTAACAGATAAACTGCGGCGAGGAGGTGTGTGTGTGTGTGTGTGTTGGGAGGGAAGGATTGATCCTGACCGGCGAGTAGGAGGACAAGAGGGAGGGGAGGGGGTGTTGTTTGGGATCATGGGGTAGGGAGATGACAAACGCGTAGACAGCGTTGCGCTCAGCACGCCGTCACCGGGGCCAACCGGAGGGGGCTACCAACGAAAGCCAGCTGGGGGCATCCTGGCACACGCTCAGCGAGGCACATTAAGTCGGCCTCACCCTGCATGGAACCTTTTGTTCAGCAGAATCCTGCCTGACCTGCACCCCCCCTCTTACTGCCGGCACCTCCCACTGCACTCGGCTCATCAGCAAACACCTAATGAGCCCGCGTCAAGAAAACAGACCCCCGCTCAACCTGCCTGCTCCCCGCCCCCACCCGGCTCTCAAGGGGCGCAGAGACGGCACTTTACAAGGACTGATGATGCTGCAAAGACCACAATAATGATAATTAACTTGCTGAATTTAGAAGATTATGCTGTTAATTAGTTGCAAAATAAAGATAAGTAATATAGTAGCAGATGGTTGAATAACACCCATGAGATGGAGGGTTATTACACTGATGAGGTTTCCATGGCAGAGATGAAATATGAATCTGACTGGCTTTTCCCTCTTTCTATGGGCCATTCCAAGAGAATAATATCTTGTTTCTGCCAGAAGAGCTTCTGGAAGGGTATTACACGATAAACTAATTTGGTAGATAGATTGGTCTGGCAAAGGTAGTTGTTAGAATAATGTGGTCCTCTGTTTTCTCATGTAAATGTATTCCCTCTCACTTTGTTATTGCTTCGAAAGGCTCATTCACTTTCACCTTGTTTGCTCGGTGTTTGATACTGGAGGAATTGGCCTGTGAATCATGGGCACCAATCCGCAGAGAAACAGTTTCTGTGAATGGGCTGTGTTTGTGTTTGTCATATGCAGTCCTAGTAAAAAAAAAAACAACAAAATGTTTTCATAGTTTGGACCACATTATGAGCCTAGGATGTCCATCAACTCTGAGATATGGATATAACATCAGTCAGCTCAGTTTTTGCTTTGTGTCTTTGCAAAGTGTAATTTTACTTTTTAAAATCAATTTCAGTTTTTGATTATTTATTTTTTAGAATCCCATTCTATAACCTTAAAGGTCCAGTGTGTAAGATTTGCAACCTGCCTAACCCTCCCCTACAATGGATGCTAAAACCACGATATACATGAAAGGAACCAATCTGTAGAGCCAGTGTTTGGTTTGTCCATTCTGGGCCACTGTAGAAACATGGCTGTGCAAACATGGCAGACTCAGTGGAAGAGGACCTGCTCCCTCTGTAGATATAAAAGGCTCATTCTGAAGTAACAAAAACACAACTATTCTTAGTTTCAGGGGATTCAACACAAAATAAAGCATATTTATGAATATTTTATTTCATTTTTACAAACTGAATCTTTAGTTTTGGGGAAAGTGGAATAACAACTTGTTGAAGGAGGATATTTCACATAGTTACCACCCATGCTCTCTGTTTTTATCCTCTGTCAACTTCTCTAAACTTAGTAACTCCATTGTTGTCAGATGATAGTCAGTAACTGCTATATAATAATTGTAGCTCAGTTGTTATTTGCCATCTTTCTTCTACTTTCCTCAGCTTCTTTGTGCAAACGTTTTTATAATACGTATAGGTATTTTTTTCAATTTCTCTGGTCTCCCAGGTCTCAAACTGATGGACTTGGTTTGTGTTCAAAATGATCTCACACACTGCTTGGTCACTTTTTTCAAACTTTTAATTAATCTCAAATGTGTATTTTAACAAGTTACAGTAGGTCTTATGGACTGTTGAACATGGCATTTATATTCTCATTAGTCTTTTTTTTAAAGTTTTTTATTAAGTTTAGATCAGTTAGATATAAATGACCATGATTTCAGATTATTTCTTGTTTTAACTATAACGTTTTGAGATTCTAGCTTTTCATTTAAACAGTTTGGATTTGGATCAGTTGCAGTCTTTGTTGATTGTAATAAACTTGTTTGTCTGTCACAACTAGGGTTACTTGCTTAGAAGAAGGTATTCACAGGTGAAAATCATAGTTAAATATAGTAACATAGTCAATACAGTGAAAAACACTTGCCGTAATGAAAATAAACTTTGATATTCTGCTTTAATTGTGTTGACTTTATATAGTCGTATGTTTTTTTGTTTTATTATTTATTGAATGATAAAGGATAAAATAGCAAAAATGTGTCTACTGTCAGCATGACTTAATTTTTAACCATGTTTACATAATGAATGAATATAGTTTTCCTCTCTCCCCGACCATTTCTTTGCATCAACATTTCATGACTGCTGATTTATCTTCACAGAAACTGAAAGCCACGTTAAGCCAGCAGCCTCCTCAGGTAACCAACGGAGATGGTGGTGAAGTCCAGAGCAGCTCTGTAACCCACACTGCTGCTCCCGCTTCTCCTGTTCCGACCCCGACCCCAATTCCAACTCCGACCCCAACACCAGTCCCGGCCGCAGTCCTATCTCCTGCTCCGCCGCTTCACCTGCCTACGACTGAGGAACCTTCTCCTCATTCCCTTCAGCAGCCGGCCACCTCCACCACAGAGACACCTGTAAGCATTCAAACTCCAGAATAGGGACAAACTTCTACTCACTGCACAGAGTGTTTCAATGTAGTTCCACAGAAGAGACTGTCTGTGATCTGTGGGTGTGTGCATCTTATCAAAGTCAAAGAATACATTTCCTAGCTTGTAGGGCTGTACAATTCATCAAAATATTATTAAAATAGCAATATGGCCAAGATTAAATGTGAAACAAAACAGCCCCCAACAAATGTCATATCATGATTTTAAATAGTTTAATAGTAATTTTTTATTTATTTACAAACAGTTCAAGCTCAGTAATACTTGTCTACTGACCAAGATGTACCTGTAATAACAAAGACTATCAAGTAACAAAAGCTGGCATCAAATGTCTGGTCAGATTTGTAATCTTACATACTTTTAATTTAAATGTAATTTTTTTAAAATTGTTAGTAAGTAATTTTTAGTCACTTCTTGTACAGCAGCTTGTGTTCAGACAACTTTTTGAGATCTTTGTCTTCATTTGTTAAATGAAAAAAAGGTGTTTGATACCAAAGTCCAGGTATTTTATCAGCAGTAGTATTCACACAGTATTCAGCTTGAATAGACGGTTACATTTGTGGTAGCTAGCTTTTTCACGGTTAGCTTTTAGCTAAAACTAAATATGATTCCTTCTTGCTTATAAAGCCGTTTGTAAGCAGAACAACATATAATATGGCATTGTTTAAACTTGATGATGATCTAAAGCTGGATTTGATGATGTCTTTCTGTGTGTAATCTGACATATCTAATTGGTAATTAGGTGAGATTACTTTCCTGAAAATCATGTAAAGGTAACTAAACTGAGTGCATAATGTGACGAGTGACAGCAACTATAATATAATATGTATATAACCACATCAGTTCAGTTACTCTGTATGCAATATTCAGTGCTGCACAGCAGGATATTACAGATGTTGTCATGGTTTTGTTCTGCTAGTTATTGTCTTGTATTATTATTATTTTTCAGGCGTCCCCAGTGCCCCCTGCGCAAAACCCTCCAAGCACAGGGGGTCGGCGGCGCAGAACCACAAGTGAAGACCCCGACGAGAAGCGGCGCAAGTTCCTGGAGCGTAACCGTGCCGCAGCCTCTCGCTGTCGGCAGAAAAGGAAAGTGTGGGTCCAGTCTCTGGAGAAGAAGGCTGAGGACCTCAACTCCATGAACGGACAACTACAGGTGCTCTTTACCTTCTTACTGCATGTAACAACAGCCGCTTCATTTGTCTTTGTTTTCGTGCTCTTATGCTATTATCAATGTGTCAGTTTGTGTGTGTATGTATGCATGCTTGTGTCTGTTTATCATCACGTGCCGTTAGTGTAAGAGTGTGTGCACAGACTTTTCCCTTCTGTGGTGATGAAGTCATTAAAGCCGATTAAGAAGAGCTGCCGTGTGACAGCAGCGGTGTGTGAGCCCTTTACATCGATACGTCCCTGTCAATAAAGATGTATCCTCCAGATGTCAGCCGCGCGCAAGCGTGTCTTCGCTTCTGTCTCAGCAGTTTACTGAATGGCCTCAAAAATCTCCCAGGGAAAGGTGTCTTTTTGAACCTTCATTTTGCTGGAAGCAATTAGGATCTGATGCTGACAAGTTCGAAACAGTTCATGTATCCGCTGTCTCTGTTGATAAGTGTGAGCCGGGGGTGCGGCACATCGGTGTTCCAGACAATTAAATGAGATGTGGTGTTTATTTGCTCACTGTCTTATTTTTCTATGAAAGCAGAGTAAGATGTGGAGGGTGGAGGAGGGGACAGACAGCGGTGGAAATGAAATGGGTTCATGTCGTTAATATTTGGTTCAAAAACAAGTTATCACCATATCACCACTTGTCATGAGTGCAAAAGCTGAGCTTCTTTTTAAATATAGGTAGATGAAAGGGGGGATGATAGGTGTGTGAATGGGGTTATAAACAGATCGCATCGCTGTTAACTACAAAGAAGGGAACAACATGTGGCAGAGAATAAAAGGGCGCTTTATATGAAGGCATTAATCAGCAGTGCAGTTTTTGTTAAAACCCCCATGCTGACATGGCCCAGCTGATCAGTGAAACTGCCTCTAATGATGCACAATTATTTTAACATCATCCTTAACTGGTTTTTTAATGAGGTGTCAGACCAGGCAGCTCACAGGGCTCCCAGCATCACCTAAGGCCCATTTGCTCACTTTCGATTAATTCGCAAAGTTAGAAACAAGTTTAACTCTCAAAAGTCCAGATTAAAATTCCAGGTGTGATGCAGTTTGAGTGTTAGCGGCAGCATTACTGTCATGGCTTTAACTGTAAATCAATCAAACAGTTTGTATTTTAAATTAAAAATGGTATGTCTTTTGTAACGGATGTGGACATTTTTGACTCTTGACTACAACGTCTGTCTTGTACGCTCCCTCATGGCAGAGTGGAGGGAGAGTTTTAAAGGAGCACCAGTGTTTATATTGGCTGCAACTGGCAGCAGTTACAGAAGTGAGAGCGCAGTGAATATGGCATTGGCTACATGTGATACATACGCCCCCTTCCAGCTGTGTTTAAATCTGTCTTACAATAGCTCAGCCCTGCCAACAGCAGCAAGACTAAACAGATGGAATCAAATAAATTGGCTGCTTTTAGACTAATAGATTAAGCCGCCCATAGTCCTTTAAAGGAGAAGAGAAGGAGCTTAAATCTGCCATTGGGTGTTCCGCGGGCCCCCGGCCGCTCTAAATCCAGTTAAAGTCACCTTCAGCGTAATGTGGCTCCCTTTTACGACATGCAGAAATCCTCGGTTCCCCCGGGAGCTGTAACGGCACGAGTGTGTAAATCTCGGCAGCATCCACAAAGTTGCACTGACGATCCGAACAGCTCACCTCTGACAAACGTTCTGGTCGGTATCCAGTGAAGGCCCATAATTATTGTGCAGGAAAAGCATAAATGAAGAAGTGCATCATACTTTATTCTGAATTCATTCATTATGTTGCTACCTTTCCCTGTGTTTGCTGTTTCTCGGGGAAGAAAATATGAGTTTCTGTGCAGTAATGTAGTGTTCATCTACTTACTGTACAAAGGAGGTCTTGAGAATTTACCCCTGTGATCCCATTAATAATTGGCATTAAAATCTGATGGCACATAAAAGGTACAGCTATTCATGTAGAGGGGGCACAAAGCCACATTCAAGCTGCAGTTTGTTGTATATACAGTATTGAACACTTACTGTATATTTGCAAGTTTTGGGGTGCATTCTTACTCAGGATCCTGTGATGACTTAGGTCCTTATCTAGCTGTCTTTTCTGGGTTCAAGCTATACCAGGAAGTTAGGCAAGTTGATATTTTCTTTTTGCAGATATATCAGTATCAGTTTAGTTTAGTTTAGAGGAGTTATGAATGCCAAATAATAAACACATGGTAATTCATGAGTAAAAATGCCAGATTAGCCAAAAGGCTATTTTTCATGTGTTGTCCCCTGGCCAAGGTCTTTAAAAAAGCCTTCAAAAAAAAACAACAGGGCAAAGACAGAAACAAAACAAGTATAACAACACTGGGCACCACAGAAAATAACACAAGCAGTTTAAAGATTGGTGATCAGTTTGTCTGTTCTGGGCTACCGTACAAACAGGGCAGTACAGCGCTAAAGAGGAAGTGCTTCCTCAGACATAAAAGGCTCATATAAAGGGAATGGAAACACAATCATTAATATTTTCAGGTGATTATACACTAATGAAAACATAATTATGAATGTTATATTCCATTTCTGCCAAAAGATCCTCCCGAATCCCCCTAAATCCCACACACTGGACCTTTTAAATATAAGATATAAAGTAACTCTCTGGTTTTATTTTCACAGATTTAAACTATATGTCATCTGTTTGTCTTCATGTGGTAATCTGACACACTGTACGCTCCAGAGTGACCATTTTATTGAGTGCCTGTTGTGTCTCGTTTCTCCCAAAGAATGAAGTCACCCTGCTGCGAAACGAAGTGGCTCAGCTGAAGCAGCTTCTTCTGGCTCATAAAGATTGCCCTGTAACCGCCATGCAGAAGAAATCTGGCTATCACAGTGAGTAATGCTCCATTATTCTCAGCCCGAGGCTGCCAGTGAAATGCTTCGAAAACGAGCTCCAGCTAACCACTAGAAGGACATGTCTTGCTTGAGGCCACGCAGAAAGAGCTATTGACATATCACATCCCTTCTGTCTTTTATAAAAAACATAAACAAAAAACTTTGAAAAAGTTAAAATATTTATTGGCAGTGTTGTTTCTGACAAATTCTCACCAGCAGCAGTGTCTGAGTCCTTTCAGGAGGCCACAGGTGGTATCCACAAGAAAGCTGTTTTCTCCACATTCGACACCCAAAGTAAACATTTGTCTGAAGGAGAATGAAGCTAAAAGTCTGCAGCAAGGAAGTCCAAAAACTAAATGCTTGGGTTGTCAAGATATGGATGAGAAAGCATGATCTCTCATTTTGTAACACCTACATATGGTAATTAAATTCAGTTCCCATACAATGATCATCTTTATGAATATTTGAATGTACGGGACGATTCTGCCATTTGCAGCCTGTTCATTTAAATTTCCTGTAGTCAGCCTGTCGTCTCCATGCCAGTTCCTGTTCATCATGTGGTCTCATTTAGAATTATATCACCAATATTTCTTCGTTTCCCGAGACTGGAGCACTGTCATTCTGACTTTTTGGTCATAACTCACCTTCCCTCACAGGTGAGCCAATATGCAACGAGAACAAGTGTGCTCCAAGCCACTTCTCCACTGTGCTCTAAACGCCTCCGCTGACTTGTATTGACAATGATTGCCTCTGAAATGAGTCCATTAAAGCAGCAAGCTTGACAAGACTGCAGAGCGTTCTCGTTGTGGGGTGTCCAGCAGGCTTGGCTGTTCATTATGCATCCCTTATTGCTAACCATCCCACTGACACACGTCATGTGTATTATGGGACTGATGGTTTCCAGGCTAGAGTGGGCTGTCAGAGCCAGGTCTCATTTGGTATCTCCTGGATTGTTTTTCTTATTTTTTAGTAAGATCCGCAGATGAAGTGGGTCATCTTTCTCATGTGTTTGCTGAGGATGTCTGTCCAGTGTTTCCAGACCTTTCTGAAGGATGACTTTTGGATCACTTTTTACCCTGTTTGGGAAAATATAACCTCATCCAAATACCCCAGTTCATCAGTTTGTCTCATGATGACAGGTTGGGTTGTTTTGAGACGAGCCAAGAAGAAAAGCCAACTGATGTGAGAGTGAAAATAAATATCTGGTAAAGTGGCAGAATGAAATAATCCATTGGTTCCCAACCATCTCTGTCTGATGTCCCCCCACAGCCCTATCAGTTACGCTCAAGTGCCCCTTCATCAAGACCACCCATCATGTTCCAAATGTGTTCTTTCGAACTGATGTCAAACTGGAGGTTGTTTAATACTACTGATTATTTATGCGTGAATATTGTTACACTATTGCATATGGTTACCTTTAGCAATTTTAACCATTTATTCTTTACCTTAAGCTATTTTCTCCAATTTTCCATTCTACTTCTAGTTATATATTTCAATTTTTACCTACTACTTTGAGCTTTTGCACTATTTCAAGGATTGAATTAGGTTAGTTAGTTAAAAATATCAAAATGTTTTAGCTATTTCAACCGTTTATACGTGTCATTTACCCATTTGAACTGTTTATTCATTACTTTTAGCTAACTGTGTAGACATCTTTGCTTGCTCGCTAACTATTTTTCACATAGTCAATCTCAACATGTGATTTACTGGTATTAACTTAATATTATTAATTGAAATTGTAATTTATGTTATTTCAAATTAGTTAAGCTGCTCCACTGAGTCTGTCTTTCATGTAGCCCTCCCCCTGGCAACTGCATAAGTACATGCTGTCGCTGGAGCACGAGTACTCCTGGTTGGGAATCACTGAAAAAATCTATCTTTCCAAATTAGTAAAGCACATTATTTAATTGTGACTGATCAGTGCCCCTCGCTCATGTAAAGGCCTCATCAAGCCGTTCATTTTGTCAGTGTTACATATCCCGTAAGGCTCCTCTGCCCTCCAGACCTGGTAATACCCTTCATCGTCCTGCCCAGGCGTAGCCATGGCAGGTGGGGGGAAATTATCCAGACTACCCCACAAACAAGCCAGGACACGCTTTCACTTGGCACACCAAGCTGTCCATCTGCTTACAGCGAACCCCACTTCAGAAATCAGGAGAGCAGAAAGAAGCTCCGGCTGCCCAGGGAACCAGAATCTCTGAGTATTATGATATATCAGCTCGCCACCCCTTAATGTCGTTAGGAGTAATAATGTTCACTTGAACATGGAACAAAACCACCAAGCTGATTTATTCTGAGGTTGACCTTCTGTATAGTAAAACAGCAAGGGAGTTTATAGCGCTTTGACATTCACTTGCACTAAATCACGCGGTCAAAGTCCAGTCAAGAAGGCGGATGAAGCCTCTAATGTGAAGACATTTGTATTGCACGTTAATTGCTTCCTCTTGCTATGGAATCTGTATTTTACATTTCAAAAAGGAAACCCAGTCATTAATTACAAAGTGCCATAACAAGTGACTTCATATCATTAACAATATTAATTATCACTGTGCTCCTTATTCCTTTACGAAACAGAGCATGAGAGTGGAGTCTTTTTTTCCATCAGGATCCAATTAATTCAATGCAACTGCCTAACAGCTGGTGGCATTTCGACTCCAAGTCTTCCCTACTCTCCAGTGTGAGCATCATTAAAATCAGGTGCTGTAATCATCTGTCGCTGCAGTAGTTGGCAAGGTAACAAAAAACAAATGAGAATGCAGTTAGGGGTGGGAAACACTGCCACATGCCCCAGAATGTAATGTACCCTTATGATGTGGGTTTAAATTGACATTGGAGCTTTAATTAAAGGAAGGGGTGCAGAAGTAGCATTATGGGGATTAATGAAACCGTTTGCATACACCACATGCAAATAGCTGTTTTACATCTGATTAGGCCTACGTGACAAAGCTTTCCCGAGCATTCCTGGATCATAAAATGACTGTAAGAAACTCCAAAATATTACAGTACAAGCATCTTCTTTTTCTCGTCTTTCCCAACACAGTCTCCGACAAAGACGAGAGCTGCGAGGAGATGTCCGTCCCCGGCAGCCCCCAGAACGAGGCCATCCAGCACAGCTCCATCAGCACGTCCAACGGGGTCAGCTCCTCCTCCACGACCCCGGCCACCTCCGCCCCGTCCACCACCACATCGAACCAGAGCACAGACGAGAGCCAGTCGCGGAGGGGCGCCACCCCGTCGCAGCCTTCAGGGAGTTGATCGTCCTGAACTGTCCACGAACGTCAGCACTGGAGGGCTGTTGCCTCCTTGATCTCTCTGACACACAGAGGAAAGGGATTCTCTCTCCGCTTCAGTTTGGACCACATTGTTTTTAATTTATTCTTAATTAAGTTTGTTTAAGTTTGGTCCATTTTTGTCTTCTGTAGGCAATGCTTTTGAAAATGCAAATGTTTTCTCTGGAATTGATGAAGACAAAAGAACAGGCACTTTAGGTGTAAGATGTAAAACACGTGGTTCTAAAATGTTTTTGTATTTGTGTGACTTATTTATTAATTAATCTTCTATATTTTTTTATTTGAAGGCGATCAGCCTCTGAAGGTTGATCAGTGAATCGTTAGAGACCATACCAAAGTGTGTTGTGGCTCATTTCCGATTAGTTTGTGTTCATGTCTTTTAAAAGCACTATCTTTATGATGAAGTCACTTTTTGTTAAAATTTGCTTTTTCCATTTTGCACATTTTGAGAGATGACGGGTTTACCTTTTTAGAGTTTTGACAGTCCACATGTAAGATACCGGCAGCTTTTTAGACGTAGATTTGAATACTGTCACATTACACAAATGTAAATGGCTGAATCCATTTTTAAATTTGACAACTTTTCTGTGAGATCAGCTGTAGTCGCATTGTGCAGTTTGAATGTTTGTAAAAAAAGAAAAACACTAGTCTTAATGAGGAGGTGAGCTGATTAGAAATGTGTGTTATTTCATTGACATTCCATCTGTAGTCTGATTGTTCCTGAAGCAGTGATTGTAGGATTGCAGTACCTTTTCCATTACTCAATCATGGTGACGTTGACTCAGTGCCATTAATGTTTTTGTATAAACTACTTCTGTACATTTTTAATGCAGATTAGCTTGAGTTGATCGCTGTTTTCTCAGATTAAGGGTCTCATGAACATAGTTTCTCAGTAATGCTTTGTATACTGTCTTTGCTTTCTAAGTGACTCTTTATGGCTTCGGTGTCTAATGCAGAACACTTAAGGACATTATGCTGTTTTCATGATCGCAACTCTAGATGACGTTTTTAGAAAACATTGTAAATAACATCAATGATACATTGTACGTGATCTTTCTAGGTGTTATGTACTTTTTTTATAGAATAGTCTGGATTCAGTAGCTGAGCCCTGTTGATCACATGAACTCTGTTAGCAGTTAAAACTGATCTTAACGATGTTTCAATCATTAGGATAGGCCTCTCTCTGACTCATTGATAGGTTGTCATGTAAAATTAAAGCATTCAGATGTGAACTGGAATCACATCATATATATTAGAGTAACACTACTACTGCTTGTAAGAATTGTGAGCATTTCATCATTGAAATAATAGTAGGAAGCAAATCACACAACTCAATTTGCCTTTTTCTCTTAGTCTGTACTGGCTTACTACTGTGTAGTTTTAAGAGAAGCTAACATGTTTTCTTAAAGTATGATTTGTTTTTTAATTTTACTGTTATGTGCTATCTGCATGAGATAATAATTCTCTGCGAGAATTTAACTGTTTATTCGATAATGTCTCAGTCAGATAAATATCATTAAACAAGTTTTTACAACTTGAGTTGTTGGTTCTAAGTTTATGGAAGCTTTGGTTATTTGTTTTACCTTGGCTTTAAAAGGAGGAGGGTGTGATACTGTGTTGAAAGTGTACTTGTAACTTGTGAAAGTTCTGTATAAAATTTGAATTGATAAGTTGTTGTAATAAACCTTTTAATATCTCTTTAAAATCCAGCTTTGGTTCCATTTATGTCTGCACTCTGGTTTCACCAGAATGAATTATATGTGGAAAGAAATATATAGAAGAATATTCACATTTTCTAATAACAAATAAATGGCTTTACGCTGTGTTTCTAACAATATGATGATAATGTCAATAGCTGACAAGCTCTGTCCTCCACACATACTATAGCAGCTTTAAAACAAGACTGTCTCACTGCAGCGTTCATAGAAAACATCTCACCCAAAAGTCCTGTATGATGATCTGAAGACCTGCTCTAAAGCGGCTGCTGGTGCACAGAAATATTTCTTGTGGTGTATACTGCCACCTTGTGGTCTGGAGTTGACCATATTTTTAATTTAATATCAGTCTGTGCAGTTAAGTGAAAATATTATAATAAGAACTTTACCACAACTATACTTCATCACACATTTTACCACAACCAGAGTGAACTTCCCCTATTTTAGCATTTCTTGGGGGTGTTCTGAGTGGCAGATTGAGTGATTTTAGGTATAAAATTGAGAATCAAAGAATCAGATCTTTAAAAAGTTCAAAAACACCAATTAAAAGTCAAAGTTTAATTCACTTTTAATTTACCCTGTTTGTGGTGGAGCTCATTTGAACCACATATTTTATGTAAAATCTTTAATTTTAGAAATGAGTAAATACAGCTGTCAGATAAATGTGGAGAAAAAAGTACGACTCTCCACAATGTATCACAAAATAGAATTTTTCAGATAAAGTGTAAGAGCCTTGCAACTGGTATTAAGTACAGTACTTGAGTAAATGTATTTAGTTACTTTCCACACCTGATATTAAGGAAATGACTGATTACAATGGATGCAATTATTTGAAACAGCCAAAGAAAAGTGATTACATTCATTTAGTCAAGCACAGCACTCAAATACTACTGTGACGTCCTTGTACTTCACTTGAATATTTTCATTTGATAGTACATTACTTTTTTCTCTACTAAGTTTGCAGAATAAGACTTGAATATGAGAATATATGAACAGATGATGAAATATGATGGGTTGTTAGAGCACAGTACAACTATACAACACTTTGTGAGTTTTTAATGTCAGTCCCCTGTACACATTCATTTCCATATACGAAGGCATTTTCTGTACGCTAAAAAAATCCTTAAAGCTCAAAGGGAACCAAAAATAAACATGTAGAGAGTGATTAGACAACACATGTTATAGAGGATATTTTGCATGGATATGAATACAGGTGTGCCTGGAGATTAATGCCTATATAATAGTCTATTCTTGTCTTGCACTGTTGTTTAATGGCAATGCATTTTTTATTCTTCTGTTTCATTTTTACTTCATCATATATACAGTTTGTATGTACCATGTGTGTATTTTTTATACTGTCTCCTGCATCTTTTATATCTTGTCGTTTGGCTTTTCTCTTCCTCATGTAAATCACTTATGTAAATGTCTTTCTGTTGAAAGGCACCATACAAATAAACTTGCTTCGCTGAGTCAACACTGAACTGACTTTTGTACCGAACACAAAACACAGCTGAAATGGAGTCACCTAGGTGATGCTGACGTAATCAGGATATAAATACGCTCCTCATACTGTACACTGAGGCAGGAAATAGGGAGACAACACATACAGTTTACTGAAAAAGAAAGTGCATCATGTGGCGGTCCATAAAATGACCATTATCAACTATTGCCCCTGCTGCGAATAGTCACTGTACAGGTAACTATTAAAATGTATTAACAAGTTAGAGTCCCGTGTGTTCATTACAACTGTCTGTCTGCTTAAAAAGAGCGAAAGATTTCTAATCTTCACTTCTTTCATTTTAGTGTTACAGTATTTTTTGTATATCAAAGAAAATGTGGCTTCACTGTATGTCATGTCATACCAGTATAAGAACTGCGTGCATGGATAAGATAAACTACAGGAATGAGAAAGATTCTTTGAGTCAGAGGGACAAACTGCTCCAAGTTTTTGTCAATGATAAAATAAAGAGAGCTCAAACTTGATCAGATGTTTGCACACACAGCAATTATATAACATGAATACTGTTAGACAGCCTCACACATTTTGTAAGCAAACATGAAAGCAGAGCAGAAGATGATGCACACAAGTCAAAACTGAGCATCTCTGATGAATCCACCGGCACCGGCACTGAGTGTCCAGCAGGCGGAGTCACATCCAAACACATGCCTCAGATGGATGTGGCTGACTTAATGCATGTATCTGCTTTTCATAACATTATCCAGATAATTATAATGACGGCTCACAGAGACGGAGCACATCTTTGTCGATTGAAGAAAACAAACAAGCTGTTCAAACTGAAGACGTGTTCAACTAAAAAACACAACGCGGATTCAATATTTCACTAATTCAACTCATATAATTTCAATTTGAGAATATACAGTATTTTCTTTAGAAAGATGTCATTGTCACATGGAGTTAAGGAGAGAAAATAATCTCTTTTCTCTTCTGCGTCTTTTATGTTTCAAGAGACTGGATTTTGTCTGCCACGACACCGCCGCTCCCTCGCAGTGTTTAACTAGGGCAGCCTTGATTAGCTGCTGATCACAGAGAGTGGAGAATTGTAAATGTTACTATGTAGGTCACAGCATTCGTGAATAACAACACTTTTGGCTTTGTGCTGCATATTTACAAAGCTGGAGCTGAAAGATGCTACAGAGAGGCTCTGCATCTTTGAAGTGGAATCAAAGGGGGAGAAAGTAAGAAAGAAAGGAAGAAAGCGGAGCATCATCACAGTGAGATTTCTCTATTCTTCTTCACCTCCACATGCAGACTATTAATTCTGATTGTTTGATTAATTAAATTCCCCCTGGCAAACATCTCTGCGTTATTCATTATTCACTCCATGATGATTTCAATGTTAATTTGAGGAGCTTTCATTAATGAAGGCGTTGAGAGGTATCACCGTTTTCTCCAGGAGGAAGAGGAGCTGTGGTGAAGATGATCCACACGTTGTTTGTGAAATAAAATCCATCAATTAAGTTGCTTTTCCCTCTACCAACACACAGGAACAGTCTCCACCAAATCATGAGGCACACGTGTGGATGCCTAGCCGTCACATACGGCTGAGACTAATTGGGAAAGAATGGCAACAGAAATAAAGATGGCCAGCGTGCTGATTGGGAGTCTCTCTGTTTTAGCCCCTCGATAAATGAGCAGGATGATAATGTGGAGCTGATCTGCTGACAGGCAGCCTGCTCCAGCTGTTCCCATAATTCGACAGGTATTACGCTTTGGCCCTTAGCAGCCTGCCTCAGCAGACTGCCACTTAATTAGGCAAGGATTAAGGCCAAACAGCCTCATTTACGTGAATTGTATCATAAACACAAACTGGCTACCCTTTTCCTTCAGGGGGCATCAGGGGTAAATTTTTAAAATGCTGAGGTTTGCTGAAAAGAAGACGCTCCAGGCCTCAAACTCCAGATTTCTTCAACAATGAGGTCTCCCCCCCTGCTGAGGGGTGCTGTTTTTAAGCACACGCTTTAACCCCTCCAATCCAGGGAGACAGAGATCAAACAGCTTGATTTACATTTAATTCAGATTATGTAAATACACTGGTCGTGTCCCAAACCAAACATGGGACACAATGCAAAGCTGCCTGCAGCACCCAGCAAAGATGGCCTCCATTGTTATTCAAATGTGAGGAATCAAATATGTTTTTCACACATGGTCCGGGCATTTAATTGAACTCCTGATGAGATATAATATGTTCTCTCTACAAATACTGATAACCACTCATTATTTTCACTTGGCAACCTCCACATACTCTCATACTGAGTCTGTTTGCTTTCGCTCTTGATTGGAGGGCGACTGGGCATGGCATCTGGCTCTACCACCAGGGATGGGAATCTATTTAATAGTATTATAGGGGTGTATCAGCTCAGCTATCTCAGTGTGCACTGCACGGGTGGAGGCAAATCCCCAGTGGGTACGTGCACGTGCACCGAGAGAGCTCGACACTGCCAATCCCTCCCCTGGGCGCCGGCACCACTCTCTGGTGTGTCTGGAGGCTCCAGGACGTCTCCTCCGGTCGTCTCTGCTGACATTAGCATTCATGAAGGTCTTTTCATGGCAGGAGGTCTGTTACTGTATGAGCAGGTCACTCTATTACTCACGTTTCCCATGTGAATTTGCTTATTCTGTTATTAATAATTTATTGTGTTCACTCTCCATGCGTACATAGACTGATTATGAAACAAAAAGGCCCCCAGAAAAATGTAAAAGCAAGACACCCAGTCTGAAATAGAAATGTGTTGTTTTTTAAATGTTTATGTTGTTTGTAATCGTTTTACATCATTCCAGCTGTCTCCATCTTTGTAGTTGTTTTGAAATTTTATTTTTTTTATCTATCTTTTTGCGTCTCATTGTGGTCGTTTTGACGTTTCTCTTTGTGGTTGTTCGGATCTTTGTGGTAACTAAGTCAACTTTATTATCAATTCTGCCATATCTACAGAACATGTGGAGGACAATGGTGTTAGCATATACATGTATTAAAACAAAAAAACAAGGCTATTAAAACTTAGATAAAACATAATACAAAAAATAGAAAATAAAAAAAATAAAAAAACGTACAAAGAATTTAAACATTTACAAATTAAGGTGGAGTTAGGGGTGAAATAAACAATAACAAATATTGTGCAAACAGGAAACATAGAGCAGACACAAATACATTTGTGTGTCTCTCTTTGCAGCCTGAACCATCTATGTATGCTGCTGATGATACAAGGCGGCAGGGCAGGTATTTTGGAAATATATGGAATATATGGATTAAGGGTTAGGGTTAGGGTTAGGGTTAGCCCTAACCCTAACCCTTTTCAAAGTAACAGCTGTTGGATAAATGTAGTGGAGTAAAAATAACAATATTCCTATGGAGTCACGGGAGTGCCATAAAAATAATTAATGTGTAAAAGAATGAGAAAACAAATAAGACATTTCTTCATTTATTGATTCATTTCTCTTTTTTCCCCCTATTTTTTTATGGCACCCCTATGACTCCATAACTTCCCTTCTAAATGTAGTGCAGTGGAAGTATAGAGTGAGACAAAATTAAAAACAAATGATGCAAGTTTGTTTCTTGAGAACATGTCCTTTGTCACTTTCCATAGCTGATTGTTAGACGTGTCTATAAAGGTCTGAAACGTAACATTCTTACATCTTAAGTTTTTATTGTAAGCTCTTCTAACACATCTTCTGTAACTCAAAATGATGCTGTAATTATGTTAAAACAGCTACAAGATCCTGTTTTTCCATCTCTGACCAAAAGAAATCCACATCCATTCCCTCTGCTTCAGCTGCCACCTCGACTTTACTGTTTGTCGCCTGCAAAATGTTACAACTCAAGTAAGAGATCATGTTATAGTCCTTGTCGTCCACCCTTACAGTGGCTTCTGGGTAAGTGACTTTAAACATGATTGACATCTTCCAGAACACGACATGTCCTGACCCCCCGCTGACATTTCAGACGTGTTGAGTTCTTCCTTTATGTGCTAGATGTCAGATCCTGGACCGCTCATGTCTGCTGGTCGCTCTGTTACAGCTCTTCATGAGGCGTTTGGTGGGAACTCTTTTACTATTTTTTATAAGGAAGGTTAAAAGATGTTATTTTTGTGAGTAAATACAGTTATGGCTTAAATGATGAGGCCGACTTATATCAACAATTCCCATGAAAAGATCCGCAATCCAACAATGAACTGATTCTACTAACACGTATTGCCCGTGTGGCCAAAGTCTCGTAAATCTTATTCCTCTGTGTCGTAGAGCACCATTGTTCAAAATCAATTTAAAGATATTGATTAGACACGTTCCTTCATTATATTGATCATGATCATTACCTGCAGCACATACACCATCATGCTGTCACTGTACAAGTGCAGTCATTCTAGTACACACTTGAACTGAGGATTGATTTCCCATTCTCAAAAGGTTTCATTTGAAACCAGCGTCAACCGACAAGCTGGGGGATTTTAGCAATCGTCAGAAAGTGTTCTTGTCAACTCTGCGGCAGCGAGATGTTTGGACATTTTTCAGCCATCTTTAGGCTAGCTGTGAGGAATTAGAGATTTGGGATAAAGTTTTCCAAATTGGGCCCATCATCCACTGAAATCCTACATGGTTGTCACCTGAAGTGTTGATAATAATGATATTCTCTCCCTCAGCACTGTGAGGGGACCCTCGGCTCTCACTCAGTTTCTAATAGAGGGACATATCACAGGAGCAGTCTGAGTATTTTGTTGCTGACTTTGGAACAATTTGCTAATTGCACTCATTTGTAAGCACATTGCAATATATCCTCATAAGGGCATTGGAGCAGTATTTTTTAATCTAGTTAAGTGAACGTGCTTAAATGTTAAGCAGGCTAAAGTTAGTTTCATGTGGTAGTGTGCTTAGCTCCTTGCCGTTGAAATGTCCAGCTTCGCCCGTCATGCCTGGTGCTTTTTTTTTTTCTTTTCTTTTTTTTAACCAGAAATTAGGCCAACCCTAACCCTCTCTGCTCCTGTCATTCCCTTGTTCTCGCCAGTGACAATGATATTAATGATAACACTAAATTCATTCTAAATTTATGTATCATGTTAATACATAGAAATTGAATTTCCAGTGATATAGATCAGTATGTAAATTGTTATCATTTGTGTGGCTCTCCCCTGGGCCTTGGGCCAGGGTCATCTGTGCCCTATGACCCCCTGACAACGGGCCTGCATTAACATTTTCCGGCCGTGTTACCGGCATCAAAATTTTAAACAGAAAAATTATCTTTTCCCAACCACGTGGTTTTGTGCCTAAACTAAACCAGACTATAAGTACAGCATTGCCACGTCATAAAATGGAATATTGAAAGGTAAAATTTAAAAATAAAAGTTTCAACATCTGTGGTTTGCAGAAACGTGCAGTGGGTTGAGTATTGAGAGACAGACTGACACATTTGAGTTTGGTGTTATGATAAGATTTGTTGACAATAAGAAAAGTAAAGAATATCTCCAGCCTCATCTTTTCACTTCAATTATTCTTATTATGTTCGTTGCTCTTGCTTCTTTTCTCTTGCTCCAGTTAATCACCAAAGCTGCTGTCTGTCTCCTCCACTGGCATTTCACTCTCTTTGTTTTCATGACAGTACGTGCAAAAACTGTCTTGATGTTTGTCTCTGTTTCATTATTCATAAACATCGATTCACTGATGACAACAGTTGTGGGATCGTCTTCTGATCTCAGCGTGAGGACAATTTACTTTTAAGTGATTTCAGAATGTGCTGTCGAAGGTGCCTCCTAAGGTGTCTCTCCGCAGAAATGTTGATTGACCTTTCGCTTCGACATGCTTACATGAGGGAATCTTCCTCACTAACTGCTGATCGGCGCAAAGCCGTATTGATTGTCAGACACTTTAGCCGGGATCTGAGGATTGATTTCATCTACAGAGGTGTCAACAGGAATACTTATTAATTGCAATAATTACCATATTTATATGCTTTAATCCGAAAGTTTTCACTGAAGGGTTTTATGATCATGTTTTAGAATAAATTCTCACTTCGTTCTCTGCATTTAAAAATGAAGCCGTGCTCTTTAAGAAGCCATAAAACATCATCAATGTGCTCTTGACATTGACTTGCATTGTCGACACCCATGTCTGTCCCCCTCCCCCCTTGAGTCCCCCACCCCTCCCCCATCCGCTACGCCGCTCACTGACCAGTGTTACTTATTGCTCCTGTATCATTGTAGGCACAGTTGTGCTGATTTATTGGCTCTGCAGCGATCTTGATCCCCCTCATTAGCTCCTTCATTACGCCGTCGATCATTTCATGGTGGGCCATATTGTACACTGGGTTTTATTGAGCCGGCTCCGAGAACATTCTTAATGGTCGGTGGTTATCATGATGGATTCCTCTTTTTTTCTTACATTTGAGCTTTTTTATTCACTTTGTTGTCAGAGCATAACAGTTTGAGCAGCAGAAGATTTTCTACCATTAACATTTTGTGATATTTCATTCTCTAAGTTGGGTTGATGTAAAACATTTTTTTTTTTTTTTTGATAAATTGGACGAAAAATTGAAAAAGATTTAGACTGTAAGATAATAACAATATTCAACTGTTAACCTCATGCTTCATGAAACACACCATTTACAACGTGACACAGATTTGTCTCAATAAACTTTATAGTTGCTATTTTTGTTTACTAGTTTTTATGCTTCAATTTGTATCCCAAATGTAGTATTTCAGTTTTTCTCAGTTACTAATCTATATTGAGCAGCTATTTCCCCGCATGTGATCAATAAAGTTTATTATCATCTTAAAGCAACTACAAGGAATTTTCATTAAGTTGATTCTGGCGACCCCTGTGGTCAAAAGCGGTATGACCACCACCACCTCAGGTTGAAACGATCCTGATCTGTCAAGCGTGCGTGCATTTGTTTTTGAAGTAAGTTAAAAAAAAAATTTTTTAAATTCGTTTTTTAAACACATGCAGGGTGCATAGCAAATAGGTAATGTATCTATTTGTGGTTGTGTTAAGATTAATAACAGTAATATAACAATGTTAAGCATCTTGTTTTTGCAATTTGTTTTATCAACTTTACCGTTAATACATCAAGTTTACTCTTCCGGTATGCAAGATGTGAGGACCCAAATGCAGACACAGTGAGGCTGGCAGGTTGGAAACACAAAGCGAGCTTTTTACAAAGCTGGTGTCCAAAAAAAAAAAGAAAAGAAAGACAAACTAATTGCTGGCAATAAATGGCTGGCGACAAAAAGGCAACAAAAGAGAATCCAAGACAATACCAGGAATGCATAAACAAAGACACAAACCAGAAAGTGGCTGGGAACAAAAACAAAAATACAGGCAACAGGACCAGGGAACAGATGAGAAACACAGGACTGACGTGAGGACAAAAACAGATGAACTGACAAAGAGAGAGGGAAAGACAGACTTAAATACACAAAGGAGGGAAGACTAATGAGAGACAGGTGAAACTAATAGGGCAATCAAAAAAGGCAGGAAGAAACAACAAAAGGAAGTAAAACACTGCACAGGTAATCCTATAGCTTACAGAGTCGATTGCTTGGTAACAGTCATTTTGTTGAGCTAAAGCTAAAGCTATCAGTGTGATGTGTTCATAATAATAAGCCAACAGCATGATATAGCTCGGTAGCAAGGCCGACTCTAAATGTTGTGTTATATGCCAGTTGTTCTGCTGCTGTCTGACAATACAGAAGTATTTGCTGCTGTACCACCAGACTACAGAGCAGCTTTTTACCACACTACATCAGGAGGTGTGTAATAAATCCTGCTAAATATTCATTCAACTAATTATTTGGGCATCATATGGAGTAGGGGGAGGTTTTAGTTTCTAATTTGATGTGATGCACAAAGTAAGCAGCTTTAACAACATCTGCACATAACCCTGCTGCTGCTGCTGCTCAACTCAAGGTTAAACACTGTTTTGCTCTCTGTTTTGCATGTGAAATTCATTAACTTCTAAATGATGCTTGGCTCCATTTTCTCTAAATGTGTGAAGCGGCTGTCTGAGGTTTGACTCACCGTTATCTGAAATGACCTTGCAGAATATGGATGAGAATGTAAGAAATACAGTATGCAAAGCGCCCATTTTCTACTGTCACTCTGAATTAAATCAATCAAGACACTCCGTGCTGTTCTATTTTCCCCTGAATTGTATTTTATGATGTCGATGAATCTTTTTCTTTCCATCAATGACCATAATGAGTCAGATGAACAGGCATCTATCTCCGTCCCTGAGTCTCTGATTGTGCTACTGCATTTTTATATTCATCATGAGCCATAAAAAATGAGCCAAGTCCATTTTTGTCACAACAGCTGTATCTTCCAATTTCTACAGCACTAACTCAAGGCAGTCACCCTTTAATGGGATTTCCATAAATCTACTAAATGGGTTTAAAAACAGCCTCACCCTGATGTGGATTTCAGAAATCCTTATGTGGACTTTGAAAATGTGTTCAAGATGCACACAATTTGACAGAATTAGTTCTGTCTGAGCGAGACTCAGCCCCGGCAGTTAAGTCGGGGCTGAGCTTGATGAAGTTAATGGGATTACAGAAGACGCTGCTAACCCACAATTTAACTATCCGATGTTTAAGAGCAGCGCCGAGCTAATGAGGGCATCTTCTCATCACACATGAAGGAGAGCGGGATTATTCTGGTTTATCAGATGACACCAGGGACTGTGAGGTCACCGCTTTTATTGGCGGTATTAAAGTCT
Source organism: Pagrus major (assembly GCF_040436345.1). Lineage (NCBI taxonomy): Eukaryota > Metazoa > Chordata > Actinopteri > Spariformes > Sparidae > Pagrus > Pagrus major. Next base: position 17,651,846 of record NC_133223.1, read on the forward strand.
GTCTTATGATTCTCATGCTCATAAACTGTGTTAGAGAGGTGTAACGAGGACCGTGTCTGTCTGACGGGTCTACAGAGACAAAGTAAACTGCTCAGCTCTGCTGTCCCAGCTGCTGTGGCTCCAAACAGAGCTGAGAGAGAGGCACTCAGGATGTTTTGTCTTCAGTTTTCATTGAATGAGCATCCACTGATTGAATCTGATGATATTTAATATTTTTCTCATTTTCAGCAAATCCCATGAAAGACCGAAGCCAACAACTTGAACTCACTTAGTTTTCTCTGTGTCGCTAAAGTCTAATATAGCTCATTTCATCCATAGAGCTCCACTGTTGTCCAACAACAATAAAACATGTAAATGAAGCACAACCTTCCTTCACTGAACACACATACTAGTTGTATCATTGCCAGACACAGCATCCTGCTGCTGTAAATAATCACAAAAGCACCAAATATGTATTAAAGGATAATTTCACCCAATTTTGAAAATTCACTCATCACTCAGCCATCAGTGTGCACCACACCTGAAGTGGGTGCACAAGCTCACCTGTTACAAGGGTGTAAATAAATAACTTATTCTTTAATCTGCAGCTGAAAACAGAATGGATATTACAGAGACAGGAAGTGAGAAAATACTGAAAGATGACTCATACATGGTTGTTAGTGTTGGTCTATCCTTTAAAATTAATGTACTAATGTCCAAAATCACTTACTACCAACTATATAGTGGATTATATAGTAACTTTGCCATTTTGTAGTGTCGTCCGAATGTATAGTGGGAATAATTATACTACTACTACTATACTAAGTCAACTCAAAGTATCCCACAATGCATTGTGAAAAGTAGTGTGCCACCAAAGGTCACTAACCAAGCGTTACATACCATCACGAACATGATGAACGACTGCGTGATTTCGGACACAACCTCAGTCTTAGGAATGCAGGAATTCCCATTGTTTGAACATTAACACACAAACTGAAGCCTAGACAGACGTAAATCACTCTTGATGAGTGACAGTGATAAACATCAGTAGCTAGACTCTCTCTCTTTCTCTGTACCTGGATAATACCTGCCAGTGCTGAAGGGCTCAGTGATTGAGCACCTTTCTCCTCCTCAGCTTCAGACCACCACTGCAAAACCTCATCACATTCTGTATTGTGATTAAATATCAGATGCTCAAAACATTTGTGATGTTGCCACAGTACCTGACGGGCGGAAGGAGGAATGGTTCCTATCAACTGGGTATTATCTACACTAGATCAAGATGGTGACAGCCTAGTTACTTTTTCTGCTGTGTCCCTGTTGATAATACACATTTACCCCAAATTACTTCAAACGCTGATCTTTTAATTTCAAAATCAACCCAAGAAAAGACAAGCTTGGGATTGGAAATATCTGTGTTTCCGTATCGATCTGCACACCACTACCTGTCATCACATAAGTCTTTGATCCTGTTCAAAAGCCTTGTTTACTCACTGATGCCTCCTTACAGACACTCAATAGTTTACAATACAGTCGATGGTAAAGTGAGATTTGAACTCTTATTTTCTTATCTTTAATATGAGACACATTGCATTGTGGGATTGTTAGCAGCAAGTGGTGTACAAGCTTTTTATTTGTTTCATTGTGGGAATATTTGAGGGCACTATACTGCATATAGTGTGTACACTGCACACATAGAAATCTGCCGCTCCAATAAAATATACATTATTTAGTGATCTACGTATATACTGAAGATGAAGTGATTTCATACAGCCATTGTAAATAATGGATTTTTTCACAGCAGACATTTGGACTTGTCACTATAGGAAGGTGTTCCTAATAACACCAACAGTGGCTCCATTTATTCAAGTGCCGCTGTGTCAGCAGGTACAATAGTCATTATCAAGGTGCAATTAATTACACCTGTGGTTTTTACTGCAATGACATGTCAAAATGTCGACTTTAACAGGAAAGCTCTGAGGTGATTTAAAAGAAATCATGAAAAGCACTCGCGTTGCTATTGTTTTTTTTCAGATTCTTGTTTTTTATTTATATATATAAACATGTATGGTCTTAAAGGGGCATTGTGTAGTTTTGGAGAGGAAATTAATAAGGTAAAAATCAAAACTAAGAAGTATTTATTTGTCCATAACTGAATAAACAAGCTGTTCTCAGACGAAAATAAGGTCCCTATGACTCTGTTTGAAGCTAGAAAGGTGGCAGGGTCCAGGTCCAGGTTTATTTAGTTTGTTTAGCCATAAAAATAGATCAATGAAGATCGTTCTCTTCTGATTAAAATGTATTCCCCAAAACTACACAGTGCACTTTTCAACAGATCTGGTTGACATTATTTTGGACAAGGGGAATGTAGAGATTGTCTTTATTGATTCACTGTCATGATATTGTCATGCTGATGAGAGCGACTGTGTCTGTTGTCTGGGCTTGACTAATTAGATCATCCAGTGTAAAGAGGAATGAGAGCTTGTTATCCACAGACATTAACAGGTAATCATGCACCATTTGCATCTGTTTACAAACATTTTACATTCAAAGTAACCTTCAAGAAAGACACAGTTTATAGGTGATTACTGAACATGTCTTTGTAGATGCTGGCAGTCGCAGAAACCCAAAATGTGCACATATATGACCATCCAGTAGCTCGCAGACCTGTACATGACTGGGTCTTTTGTTTTAAATGACATTAAGACATTCGGATTACATCTCTAAAAAATGTAACAAATAAATCTGTTTGTTAGATTAAGCATGATCCATCTTGTTCCTTATTCTTACTCCTTTCCCTTCTTCTATTTTCATTTCATTTTCATTTCTTTCACATAAATATTTCATGTTGAATGGGATGTAAATTTTGAATATCTGATCTAGTGTCCCTCTGTGTGGCACATGCAGAGCACGTTACAATTCTTGGCACAAAGCAAAAGATTAAAATTTGAACAAAGCAAAATGTCTGGCACATTGAACATATTTTTTCTTTAACAAGCTCAGATTCTTGAGGTTTTCAGACATGTTTTTGTCCTGAAATCATGATCGATAGTTTGGATTTTTAATTTGCTCTATAATATCTTTCATCCACAGCAGACAGCGGTGAGGATTGTCGTGTTGTGATGATTGTTGCCACTGATTAGCAGACTTGCAGCTGCTTGCTTTCACTCCAGCGAATGAATTAATCAACAACAAAGACAAGCTAATCACTGTTTTAACATTCGCCCATTAAATGAAGTGACGGCTAATTACTGTTTGTGCTTTAAGACGGGCTTTCAGGATTTTTAAAATTGCTTTGAAGTCAGATATCGTCTCTGATTGATTTCTAAAAAAAAAACTGTGATTCTAACCTCACACTGATGTTAGCATCTTTTTTATGTTTATGTGCACAGACTTTATTTCATCTATGTGTGTGATACAAGCTTTTATACAACAAAATTATACCATAAGTACTTTAGTTTGTCCAAGTTTAGATATATTTGTCTCGAAGATTTATGGAGGTGAATGGAAATGTATGTGAGCATTCACAGCATCAAAGAATTATGTTATGTTTTTCTTTCCAGATAAAGTGACCCAGTTACTCTGTAACAGCTGTTCACTCCTAAGAAACAAGATATTCAAGAATTAACTTTCACCTCAATTTTGCAACATCTACAAATTCCTGAGAATTGGGAAGTCCATGTAATACAAGAGTAATACCAGAAAACCTACCTCGTGAAACACGTACTGTAGTGAGATTGTTTTGTAAGCTGTGTTTCCAAGGTCAAACATAAGCTTCTCTTCTCTTCTGAGCTACAAATAATAAATGACAGATTTTTCAAGATGTCTTTTTAAAGTGACTGTTAGAGGTAAGAGAGAAAATTATTATTTGTTTTGTTTGGTAATTTGGGCGAACCTTTAACCTGGTATAAATAACATAGGAGTTTTGTTTAAGGCAAAACAGTTCAGGTGAACAAATTAAAGAATTAAAATAGTAGATGTCACCAGGAAACAGTTGATTACTTATATGATGACATTTTATGTTTAAATATGAAAATGAGGTGTAATATAATGAAATATGCCAATATGCAAACATTTCCAAAGAGAGGTCTGAACTAAAATAAACACCTAAATGCTAATGATACTTTTTAATTTTTATTTCCACTAGTCTGAAAGAAGACATTGACCAGTCTTGAATATTCATTGTTAAAGGTTTATTTCACCCAAATTACATTTCCTTTTTCCATTTCAAGTAGTTTTGATTAAAAATATCTTCTAAAAATTAATAATATAACTAAAAATAGTGTATTTTAATAGATTATGCAGACAATGTAACCTGAAATGAAACATTACTATCATTTTTTAAATATAATCTTCAACCCCTGAGCACCACAATAGATATCCTATCCATCTCCTTCATAATTGATGTGGAGGCAGAAATCATCGAGTGATATCTCTGAACAAATCAAGAAAAAATTCTCCACCGGAGGCAAATGAGAAAATATGTTTTTCAGATGTTCGTAAAATGACCTTTTAAACAAATCTAAAACATGTTTAACTCATTAGACGATCCGATGGTCACCAGCTGATAGTTTAACCAGTAACATTTTTTGCAGTAACTTTTTATTTTTGAGCATTCAACAATCACATTTTTAGTCAGTAAATAACCAAAAAAAAAAAACAACAACAACAACAACAACAAAAACCTCGATATTGTGATTTTTTGAACACAATGTGTTACCATTTATAGTATCACTGTTAGCAACTGCTCCTGTTGTCCTGACACACACTGGACTGTCCTTGTGTAAACCTGCAGCTCTGGTACACGTAAGCCGTGACAGATATTGATCGCTCCATGTGCTGATATTTTCACCTTTTTATTACATTTATGTCTCACTGCAAACAAACTTAATGCCTTCCATAGTGGGTCAAATCTAAAATTGCAGCTTTCCACAATCCCCTGGTCAGGAAAGCAATAATGGGGAATTAGGGCGACTTTATCCTCAACCACTCTGTCCACCTCATAAGCCAGGTAAAGACTGAATGTTCAGTCAACTGTGCATTTTATGCCACAGCTCTCCTCGACATAACATGTTAGAGTACAGCCTGAACAGTACACTCAACAGGAAAAGGTTTCAAAGTTTTTATCTTTGTTTTTGCATTCATAACATCTTCTTCATCTACTGCATTCCTGATCCATTACTTTCAATTAAACACTGGAGCTCTCTCAATGACAGCTGATTGGTAAATGATCAGAGAGCGATCAGTGACAGTCTGTTGTGTTTGTCATGAGGAGGGGGCTGAGCAATCAGAGAGAGGAGGCCCCGATAATCAAAATGAAAAATGGTTTCCACATCACTGCTCTTGAATTCAATGCTCGAGTCGATAGCTATTTACATGTCACATCCACCATGCTTTCATTCCCAACTCGACACTATGGTGCCTTTGGTCAGTGGCCGTAAGCCTCAAACTATAATGCCATAGGAATCTCTAATAATAATAATAATAATAATAATAATAATACCTTATATCTTTCATACAGTCAAACAACAAAGCACCAATAATAGATCATGTAAGATTAAAGGTCATATTGATTCTATGTAGACAAATCAGAGCTCGTGGAAATGTTCAGAATACATTTTCCCTAAAAACATTATCATGATTGTGAGTTAATAGCTTATGACGGTTTGTTCCAGCTTCTAACAAGGTTTGTCAATAGTATATAACGCCGTTGGTATCACCTGATATCTGTGTTTCATCACAGATCAACAGTCTCTGTAGTTGCCAGTTTGTGGAAACAAAAGTAAAAATGGTTGAGTTCCACAATATGCACCCAACATACTGTACTGCCCTAACGTTACATAGCTAGAATTAGCAACATTAACATTAACTAGCATTAGCAACATTAATGTTAGCTAGCGTAAGCAACATTTACTTGAGCTAGCTGGCTTTTGTAACGTCAAAGTTTGCTAGCTAGTGTTAGCAAGGTAGCGTTAGCACATGATACAAACGTTTAGAAAAGTGCTTTTATTTGCCGTTTGCTGTACAACTGGACATGCATTGTATTAACTATGGTGTTTGTGTCTTCATCTGTGAACTGGGGCTGCTTCAGGAATGTACAGTTCAGTGAGGTCACTACAGAAGAGCTCTTAAAGTATATAAGTAAAGTTATTCTTTTTTTATTTTTGTAATTTATATAACAATAGCCACAGGGTAACCATTTATCCATCTGAGAAAGTTATTGCACAATCGTTTTGATGTTACAGATAGCTGGGTTCAGGACCTTTGCTTATTTATGGTCAACGTTAACTCTGATCCATCATGAGTTTGAGCGCACGTTGTTTACTCATCCGATGATACAAAGGATGTTAAATGATCCCTGATTCTCATGCCTCTGGAGGAGCATGCAGCTCTCTGAGAGCCGACAACCAGCCAGAGGCGAGCAAGGCAGCGTGTCGACAATGAGTGAGATTGTCCTTGCTTAACGGCGCAGGAAGAGATTACGTACAAACTGACAATCTCACATCGCTTTGAAATACATCCAGAGAATGGAGAACAGTTCTGGGCGTTCTTCGCTGCTGAATTACCTCGGCAGCAAACTTCCCCTTTCTTCTCCGCTGTGTGTGTTATGTATTCTCACAGTGCAGGGGACTCATAAATGAGGTTGGATAATAGGGTTAGTGGTGGGGGGGTTCTACCTCGGTGCTTGTAAACAAAGAGCAACTCTGTTGTCAAATCTTGGCAGATTACAGTCATTAGCCTGCTGCTTGTGTAATGTCTTATCCCAGATATTATGTAAGGTGAGGGTACTTTTGTGTGGACTAAAATGTCCAGACACAACAATACTTACGAAAATACCCCAGCTCAAATGTTTATTTCTGTTTCTCTGTCTCTTTCTGTCTGACAGATACATTCCTGTCTTTGATATGCTAACCAGCAAGCTGCAGGGGGAGAGTTTCATCCACACACACCAGTTTAACAGATGTCCACCAGTCGCTCTCTTCTGGGTAATGTTGAATGATTTGATATTCATGGGCTGCTGATTTGAAAACTGCCTCAAGCCAAATACATTAGATTGGACAGACAGAAATACATTCATTTCTGACTGCTGGTTTGCTGTTTATGCAACAATCAGTGCCAGTCATTCTGCCTTTACCAGCTGCCATGAAACCACAATACTGCAATAAGAAGAAATACAGATGACTGATACAGGTGCCTCTGTTAAACTAAATAAGTTTTCATTAAGGATAATTCAAGGTTATTACAAATTGGGTCTTACTTTAATGCATATACGTTCATGCCATTGTTTTAATTGGTCATGAAAACATTGTGCACTCAAAGTTTTGTTGAAAACATTGTTGAAATGCCCTACAATTAATTGTGTACAATTAAAAGTCCCAACCCAATCCCCAGTGTAATGTTGGCATTGTACATTTCTGCAAACCACAGATATGTTGAAACCTAACATTTCATTATTATTCAGCTTAAAATTGTATGTTGCTGTGCTTAAGGTCTGATTAGGTTTAGGCACAAAAACCCCTCGGTTACGTTGAGGAAAAGATTATTTTCTGGCTTCAAATGCCAGATTTTGTTGCTACGAAGTCGGCTGCACAATGTTCCAAATGTCACTGCTACGTCGTACTGGCAACAAAATACTTGGTTAGGTTTAGGATAACATGGTTTAGGTTGAAATAGATCCTTTTACAACGTTAAACATGTTTGAAAGGATAACTTCTCCCATGTGTGTATTTTTCAGGCCTTTTTCCGGTAAGTTATAATACCACAAAAACTGGATTTGTCAGTTTCAAGATGGCCTTGGAGCAACATTAATTATGATGTTCCAGTAACAATACACAACAATATCAGATCGTGTGTACAAGTTTAATGAATCTGTGGTTTCCAGTACACTGCCAACATTTTACTCTGCCGACTGGGTTGAAAGTCCAATGAGGCAAGAAACACAATCAGACAGGTTTTTTTCAACAGTTAAGCTGGATAATCCTTTATTTGGCGGTTAAACCAGAATTGAGTGCACACATATTATCAATAATAATCCTTCATTGTGCAGAAAACTGTGTGTGTGCAAAACTACGGCACATGCGGTCGGTCGAAGTTTGACCAGCAGGCAGGAGCGAGATTGACCTTGGGGCTGATTGTCTAACTGCTTGTTTTTGCTGCCGTGCCTTAGTAATGTCCAAACTCGGATAAGTAAGTGAGTACAGCGTAATTATTACAGATAAAAACAATGGTCCAAATATTGAATTTCGAATAATGAAAATAAGATCAAAGCTGTGATAAACTTTAATAGTATTGTAATTGGAAGTATTACAAAGTATTGCATTGAAAGCTGATCTTGAATTGAGGCACAGAACCATTCTGACAGTCTGTGAAAAGACACATACTGCTTTGAAAAGGATTTGCTATAAAAATCCTTAAATTAATTGATTTTCGCAACTTTTTCTGTCTGTGCTCATGTGAAAAGTGTGATAGCGAGAAACTGACAAATGATCACGCAAAGGATCGCACATACAGCCTTCGTTTGAGAGTTAAATATAGTCAAGAAAGGTGACTGTTGTGAGCTCAATCTGCTCGATCTATGTGTGAACACAGCACAGTGAAGCTGTCTGCATCTCAAGGGCATTCAACTGAACAGCAGAAGCAGTTCAGCAGCACCGAGTTCAGCAGTAAACAGTAAATTTATCCAAACGAGTTTACGATCTCCCGACCTTTCCTCAGCTGTCACAAGCAACTATTTAAGTGCTGAGCGAAATGTCTCATCAAGTATTGGATGCATTGACATTTTGTACGGACATTCATGTTCCCCTCACAATTAATATTAAAGGTGCAATATGTAACAATTGGCCACCTCTCGAATTTACTCACCAACGACAAGACAAGGGGCAGCATATCTCTAGAGTAACTGCTTACTGCTGCTAACTACAGCTAACGTTAGCTAGTTAGCTCAGTAAGCAGTGCAGGTAGTGGCCCAGACTGGGAGCTCGGAGTGGTATTATGCGAAAGAACTGGCCAGGACTAGCTTGTTAGCATGCTAACTTCAAACCATAGATGTCTTTAATATAACGTGAAAGCTCTTATTTCCTCACATTCTGTTGGTAAGTTTAGTGATTTTTTTTCATGTTTTTAACAACGATTCTTACATTTTGCAACCTTAATATTAAATTTGGTAACCCTCTGATGATTATCTAGCACCATCATCAGGTCAAAATTTGTCCAATACAGGTATCTATACAATTAATGACATTTCCGCCAGCCTTAGCTGCTCTTTCACAACCAGTAACACAAAGTGGACTCTTCACCACTGACATTCACTGTAATGAATTCAAGCTGACCAAAGCGTAGTTTCTCCATGAAGAACAAAACTACCAAATTTTAGGCAGACAGGATGTGAGTCATTAGTACTTTGGGGGTAGTACTGTTTGTTAGGATAGAAGAATGTTGAATTTCTTTTTACCTCTGTGCTTAACTTACTCTCATTCAGTGCAGAAGTGTTCACACTGCTGTTTCTAAAACTGTCACGCTTTATCATGAGCTGAGCCCAGAATATTTCTAGGGATGATTGGAGCTTCAGGCTGCCTTGCCACAGTTTTGGAGAGCTCTGTACTGACAGATATAACTCTCACAGTGTTACATTATTATGTCTAATTTTGCTCTCTCAGTGACGGCTTTTATTCTTTCCTCCTGGTGTTATTTACAAATATAAGAAGCATTTTTGTTTAACGCAAAGAACTCACTCTGCTACTCAGAAAGCAATATGTTTGCAATGCAGTGTAGTATAAAGCGCGATAATCAAATTATTCATACATCAGCACCTCTAAAATATCTATTAACATTACCTCCTCATGGGACCAGTCAGCTAATTTGAGCTGGTAAGATAACCAGCAGTGTATAAAAGAAGTCCACCGGCTCAGAAACACTGTTCTCATGGGAACATGGCACACTAAACAGATGCTGTTCTTCTACAGCGACTGAAATATAATAAGACACAATATGGTGGCACTCCACAGGTTTGTGTCCTCTTCAGCCGGAGCAGACACCGAGCAGATTACTGATCAGAGAGTCGAGCCCCGCTGCCAAGAAGTGACACTGGGCCACCTGTCCACAAAGGCTGGAAAATCTACTGGCACAGCAGCTACATTTTTCCACTGAAACATGCATCCTTACGTTCATTAAAGGTACTGTATCATTTAGCTTTGATTCTGTGAACATTACCGGAGGACTATCTTAATGCTCGTTCTTTCGCAGTTCTCCCTCTGCCTTACTCTATCGCAGCTTCTCAATCAGCTGACTATGGGACTCAGTTAATGCCGGGGTCTGTAAGATTGTAGAAACCAGCAAAAGGAAGCTGGGAAATGTGTTAGCGGCTAGTTAGCTACGTTCAAAAAAGCTCTTTTAGCTTTTTCAATCTAATAAATACATAAATATCTATATAAGCAACTGTTAATGCCACAATTATATAAACAAAAGCAAAATAACCGCCACAAACGTACCTCAGTCTAGAAGGGTGACCTGGCACAACAGTTGCTCCTTACTAGGTAGGTGAGTGCTCTATTCTTTGGGTCAGGGGCAGTGTGCTTTGTGCTACTCGGTTAGTAGCTGAATGACTGCTGCTGCTGTTCACTCGCTCTTTGGCTCAGGGGGTATGTGCTTAGTGCTGCAGAGTTAGCTAGCTGCTGAACAGCAGGTTTAGGGGCATTGTCCTGTTATGTCTCCCTCACATGTAAGAAGACATTAATATAATCATAATGAACAAAACACAACAAACATGGCTATTGTTATTCCTCACTGTTGTCAAGCTAGTAGGTTATTATTGAGAAATTCTGGCTGCATTTTCTTTCTGTCGGGATGTTTCAGGTTTTTCTACAAATATAATAAAAATGCTTTTAGAATAGCTTACCAAACCATCCTTAAACCAACCAAATTTTACCACAGTTTAAATCAACCATCATGTCGTTGCTGTCAAACTTTAAATCTGTTCTCCTCTCAGCTGTTGTCAGCTGTCATCAGCTGTCATTTCAGAGTCATGTCATTGCGACTCTCCTCCTCCCCATTCACCTCCAATTCAACATATCCAGCGCCGAGGCTCAGCTCATCAGAGTGCACTCATCATCACATACAGATCCTCAGTCATTCATCTTCATCCCATCACCACCACTAGTGCCTAATTTACAAACAACTTATGGCTTATCTGATTGTAATCACAAATTAATATGAACATAGATGGGAGGTTTACATAATACTTAGGCAGGTACCTTTCACTATAATTAATCATATGTACATTCTTACATTCACACCCGTCCCAAAACTACTTTCAGCTTCACCTTCATTCTTAAAATATAATGGACATCACTGATTTTTGTCACATTGTCAAAGACTTATATTTCTCATCTAATGGTGCACATGGCAAAGAAAATACGATTTATTCACTGAGAATGAAGTCTCTCCTGATTGATATACAAATGGTTTTCCTAATTGTTCCCAAATGATTATGATAAATGGTAAATTAACTGCCTTTATATTACGCTTTTCTACCTGATATTCCAAATTTTGCCTTAGGCCTAATGCTTTAATTTATCAGTAGGTTATTCCTCTTTCAACAGATCATTTGTTTCCATCTTGCTTGTAAAGTGGGCCTTTCCCAAGCCATCATGGATGACCTGCATATGCGATTTGACGTAGGCTTTTTTAATACAAATCCCATCTGCAACCGTCCCCATTTACCTTCAATGTGGAATGCACTGACTTGTGCATCTGCAGTAGCTGGGGAGCAAACCAGTCTGGACACATGGACACATCAAACCATCAACCCTGTGATCAGTAGATGACCCGCTCTGCCTCCTGAGCTACAGCTGCCCCTGACTCAGTTATTTCCTTTTCTTATCCAACAATTTCATGGTTATTATCTGGAAGGTCTATAAAAACTGTGGGGCAAATAGAGACAAAAGCTTGTGACTGGTATTTTTGTTTGTTTTTGTTTATTATTATATTTGTATATTATTATAAAACAAGATGATTTCCAAAAGAATTTCCTTCGAAGAAAAGACAAGTAAATACTTTTTCTTCTTTGATTTTTTATTGAAGCTTCATTCTTCAAACAGTTAAATACTGATTGGAATGAATTACTTGGTCTCTAATTTATCTGTATGAAATATGAGCAACGTGAAATGAAATTTCAAGGGACTTACATGAAGGAAATGACTGAGAATATATAAGAAAAAGTAAAGTGTTACCCGAACAAAAGTACACAAAATGTGTGTGGACGAGATGCCTGCTGCACATTCAGTTCCTTTGGGCATCAAGGACCTCTGACCTCGAGCCAACATTGATTGTGTAAGAGCTGATCATGAAACCTCGCTGTCCTTCAGGAAGCTGCAGGGACTTCTAGCCTTGTTCTCTCCTGGGATGCGGAGGAGGAAGGTACAGTTACATAAGAGTGAAAAAAAAGTACATTACTGATATAGCTGCTCAATCCCTCCATGATTATGAGAGCAGCGCGTGATCTTCTGGACTCAGATAATTCACGCTGGGCGCTCACACTGGGAGCTTTTCAAGCATTTATGAAGCATTAGTACATTTACAGGCTTAAGGAGATATCTTGATTTTTTAAGAACAGCACATGAAGCATTGAATAACATGTTAATTACGTTTTATGTAATAGTCGTTTTGTTGATCATAGTATTTAATGGCAATATACAAGGATCATCGGGCACGATGACATTTAAGCTGTATTTGGGTTAAAAAAAGTCTCAGGCACATGATGGGATGACCATAGTTAGTTTTTTATGATTCCCTAAAATCTTAATGATTAAGTAACAGTTTAATATTTTGAGAAATTGTCTTATTCACTTTGCTTTGAAGAGTGAGTAGAGAATAGGCCTGTCATGATAACTACTTTTTTAGACAATATATTGCCCAATAAATAATTATGAAAAACGATATAATGGTCATTTTAAGACCATTTATGCCACTGATATAATGATAATAATATAACAGCATAGTAATTTCAGTACTCCCTTTGAAAGAGTTATGAATTGTTAATTCTTAAGAATTCAGAATTCAGACATTGAAACTGGAAAATGAAAAAAAGTATTAAAAAATATCCATCATAGTCATGTTTTAGATGAACTTTTAGGTTAGTTTTAATGTCACTTTTTATGCTACTGTTTTCAAACAAAGGTGACATACTCCTTAATGCCAATAAGATCTCCACTCTCATTTAAGAAAGCAACATTACGTAGAAACTGGCATTTCGTGCGATTTAGCACCCCCTCTGAGTTCAACACCACTGTTGTGAATACAAATTCCAAGACACTGTACCATGTCTGTCTGTTAAATCCAATATGTTCCCACACTGGAGCTGTGCAGTAAAGCAATTGTCGGGAAAAACACCTATTAGCCTCCCCGTTGTATGTATTTGTGTGTCTGCTTGTGTAAGAGCTGCCTCAGCCCCGCCCACAGTGAAACTCCACCACACAGAGCGGTCGAGTGCGACCAAAAATGACAACAAAACATGTCTCAGCGTAGTTTTTTTTCTGTTCAATTGGCTTAGGTGCTGCAACCAAGTCCTATAACGGTAGAAAAATCCTGCTGTTTACTCTGGGATCCTGTTGACTAAAATGTTAATGCAATATCAAGATCAGTAATTATGATCGAGGTCGTGTTTATAATGTAATAAGAATCTTGAAAATAGAATCCAAATCAACATCACAATCCAGATAATGAAAATTTGGATATTTATCTGACTTGCCATCTAATAATATGGAAGTGTCTGTTGAGGGTAATTATACCTAAATTTGTGCTATAATGACATTGCATAACCCTTACATGACTAACTCTAAAACTACATCATGCAACCATCTTGAGTTGTTCGACGTCATGCATGCTTGAAGTTGTAAACATGGTTATCTTTACATCTCTTTCATCCATCCCATATGACGCGAACACAGCATAACCCACAGGCATGAAGCTGCGATAGATTCACTCTTGGGAAGAAAGAGAATTTTTTTAAATGCTATTTTACTATTTACTATTCCTTTAAGAATGTACTGCTTTGCTGCTGGAAAAGCAAACACACCCAATTTCTTTATATTCTCCTACAGCATTCCTTTGCTTTTCTGTTTAAAACACCCAAAGACTGACTGAATATCTCAGGTATTAACTAAATCATCCTATCCTGTTATCATCACCTTGTTGCCAAAATAGCCTCTGCACAATGAGTCATTCATCAGACTCTAAGCGCTGGCATTCAGACTGTTGTTGGGGGAAACTGCTCTTTGCAGCACCACACAGAGATAAAGGGCCACTCAGGCCTTTTAATTATTCCTCACAACCATTTGTCATTCCATATAATACAGTCGTTCTTTATAAAAGTAGGTGATCCCAAAGCAGATGGCTTTGTGGTAGCCAAATTGTTTCTCAAGGCAGGATTAATGGCAGCACTTGGACTTGACTGCCTGGTTAGTATTGGTGGTGGGACCTACTCTAATTCATAATAAAATAATATGAAGTCATACCTATACACAAGACTGTTATCACCAGGACGGTTAAGTCGCAATAGGGGATGACTTTAACTATTTCTCTTCTTTTTTTGTCTCAGTTGTGTTGTTCACTGTGCACGTGAAGCATGACAGCAGTAATGTGATCACTCATTTGCTTCCACGTCATTGAAGCACTGAGTCACTGTGATGTTCTGCACTGTGTTTCTGACATTTTCAGACAGTGCTGTTACTGTTACACAATGCATTCATCTATCTGGGCTGGTTCAGTGAGCAAAGATTCCTCTATCTAAATGGATATTTTTAGAAACAGACCAGCCATGGCACCATATAAACTAGGATAAATCCATAGTTGAAAATGCAGCTGTGACTATATAACCTCACGCTACATTGTGCCTATGCATTGTAAAGAGTGTGTCCCACGCATGTTCTGACCTTGCTGTGTGTGAATAGCAGACCGTGATAGCGGCCGACCATACATCACTGTCAGAGCACAGACTGTTCCAGCCACATCCTGGTAATCTATTTGTCCCGGTAAAATATGGTGTAATTTGTTCTGGGTTTCTTGCAAGCCCTGCAGAAAGAGCAAACGATTTGAGCTGCATCTTATGCATATGTGGTATTTTCCCCGGTAGTGGTGGCTGAAAGCATTCAGGCCTTTCTCTCTCTGTCTGTGATTCACTTTGTCCTCTTTTCTTCTGGTGACCGATTGTATAATGAATGTGTTATCACCGTTATTACACTTACTTAAGGTGTCATTTGCTTCAAAATGTGAAAGCCCGTGATGAGCTGCAATGCGTGACAAGATTCAAATTTATTGTGGTCATTTCACACGTTTAATGGCATGTAGCTCTGCTGAAAGCTTTCAGTGTGCCGACACACTGGTTCTGACATTAGTCCTCGATATTCTTGGACACTTATAATGACGTCCTTGCCCTCACTCTCGTCATCATGCTGTAGTGTCCGGTTATATAACATTATGTAACTGCTCGATTTGCAGCTTTACCTCAAAGATGAGGTTCAGCCGACTTATATTAATTTAAAGCCTTAAATTGTTGTGCATCACTTTATTTTGGCTATGAATTATGAAACTGTGATAGATTTGGCTGATGACAGCTGTTATTTGTTTATTTGTCATGAACAAAGAGTGTTATGTGAGAGAGTGAGATATAAATCAAAGCCATGAGGGTTCACAATCAGATCATTAGAGCAAGCGCCACTGTCCTTGTAATGGGTCTTTATGCTGCCGCTGGGTCAGCAGTGCATTAGAGAAACATTTCCTTATGTAACAACCTCCCTACCCCGCAGAAATCGTCAGCATATCTTCAAGAGCTTAATGGCTTAAGAGAGAATGGGAGGGAGGGAGGGAGGGAATAAAGTTTAAACAAAGAATTTGAAGTTTTCAGCTGGTTTCTGGGTCAATTCAGAAACAAATAGTTTAAAGGAACAGTTCACCCAAAAATAAAATTCAGTCATTAACAAGTCACACCCATGCTGATTCAAAGTCAGATGAAGTTTCGTAGCCCACAAAACATTTCTGGAGCTTCACAGCTAAAAGGAGTTGCAGCATTCTCCTAAACAACTGATGTAGATGGGGACTTGTTTTAAAACGTTAGAAAAATAATTGAAACAAAACATAAAATGGCTCAATACAGTTCGTTCAGTGTAATCCAAGTCTCTAGAAGGCCTAAGATCCAAAATTGTTTTTGAAAAGACATTATTTACACCCTGGACGCATGGTTGTACTAACTTCAGATGGGATGTGGGCTCTTTTTTTAGCATAGCTGCTACAGTAAAGATTTGACTTTCAAAAGGGTGTAAATAAAGTATTTTCAAAAACTATTTTGGATTTCAGAGCTTCTACAGACTTAGATTATGCTGGACAAGCTGCATGGACCCATTTTATGTTTTGTTTTTTGGTTGTTTCTGTAACGTTTTAGTTGTTTAGGTGAATGCTGCAGCATTGCTTTGCCTTTGAAGCTCCAGAAATGTTTTGTGGTCGACGAAACAGTGAGCAGATTAATTTAAAAAATAAATTTTCATTTGGGTGAACTTTTCCTAACAGCAAGATTGAATCTTTGTTTCAAACCGTGGCTGGATTCAAACAATCAGATGAGCTCAAATGTCCGGGCTGGACACAGATGGACTGTATATCCATCCTCAAGAGTCCCATGTTTGGGAAACAAGCAAATCAATCAGTGTCAATTAGAGCTGCGTTCAAAGTAAACCACATCCTGGGAGTCAGACACTCATTCTGCACTTAACAGCAGGCAATGCAATTACGCTGCAAAACCCTCTAAAGTGCTCCGGGTCTGAGAGGATGAACCGGTGCATATAAAAGGCTCTTACTGTCTTTTATCTACACCACTCTCAGGTACCCTCCCGAGCAGAGACTTTTCCCTTAGCATGAGAGAGGAGCGCTGCTCTGGCAGCCCTCTGTTTCACGTCTTTCATGTTATGATCCGAACCCTGCCAGACACCACAGTTTGGGATGCCATTCTACATAAGTACACTGATCTTCAAAGCCCCTCCACTGTTCATGCTCTCATTTTGATACCCTCTCTGCAGAGGTGGGGGGCAGTAAGGGCTATAACAGTCCTCATTGATTTCTGGAGGAGAGTCTGTACAGTCACTTCCTCTCCAGCCGTCCTCTGTGAGAGGTGAGAGCGTTGCACTTTACCAGCGTCTGAGGCGTGGGAGCTATAATCACATTTGACTCGCTGTGTGAATTACAGGAGCAGGTTCCTTTTCTTTCTTTCACCCACATCACGATCATGATGCTATATTTGATACTTCATTTGCATACATGCAACAGAACGATGGTTGCATCAGTGTAAACCTCAAGGAAATGAACATTCAGACAAGCTTCCAGACGTATTTTGTTGAATTCTTTATTGTATATTTCATCATAATGTAACAACATGTAATATTGATTGTTTTTTATACAAATTATTTAAATGGATCACAATTTAAAAATGTAATTTATGATTTATATGTCCTTTTCACCTGCTATTGCATAGTACAGTCCTGACCAGTCACCATTCTTTATTTTTCATCAGTCTTTACCTTATATGTTCCATTTTTGTTGTCTTTGTCTTCTAGCTGTATTTATATTTTTGTGTCATACACTGAGAGCAATGTAAACCGAATATTCTTGTATCTGTACACACACTTGGCCAATAAAGCTGATTCTGATTCCGATACTGATGTTTACATTGTTTATTTGTTGCTTGTGTATGTAACATATTTCCTTACCAAAGGAAAGGAACCGAAAAAAGAAGGAGGGGTCACTGAATCTTTCTTTGGTGCCAGACTGTGGTGCCGGCTGTATTGAAGTCAGTTGGAGACGAATGCAGAAACACACTAAAACCCAACATATCTATGTCATATGAATTCTGATGAAGATATGCCTCCACGAAATGAAAGAACACACGTCAGGGAGAAGGTTAACCACTGATTTTGTTTTTTGTTTTTTATCAACACGTTGTTCATTGTTCAAGTTTCTTGGTTTGCAAAGTAGTCTCATCAGCGATATTTGGTCGGACCAGCCCTGTTTGGTCACAGTATTATCAGCCCTGTCAATCTTTTGGAGGGGGGGAATCAGTGTTTAACCTACTCTATGAAGTGTGTTCTTTCATTTTCTGGAGGCATTTCTTCATCAGAAGTCATACGACGTAGATATATTGGGTTTTAGTGTGTTTCTCCATGCATCTCCCGTAGACTTCAATACAGCTGACACCACAGTCTAGCACCGAAATGAGATTTGGTGACATAACAACCCTTCTTTCTTTTTTAGGTTCCTTGAGCGAAGGCAGTTCAAAAGACAGATGAAATACAGCATTAAAAGACATAATAAACACAAAATAGGTGAGTGTCCTCAAGCAGAACACTGATGTGTGATTTTAATCTGTTTTTGCTGTGTAAATATATCAAAGAGGGAATTTCAAAGCTGTGTCGTGGCTGTGTGGAAGGACTGGTGGGTTGATTTTTTAACAATAAAAACTGAATTATTTCTGCAGGGGTTGCTTTATATTTCTGTTTCATCTTTATTCATTCATGTTTATGTTTTGTTTTTCTCTCAATTTTGAGTCCAAGTGCTAAATGTTGAATGTAAAAAACTTTGTATTGAAGCTTGCATTAATATGAATAATCTCATATTTTGCTCTGTGCTTTTGTGTGTGTGTGTTTTTTTTTTCCATGCTCCCAGTCATGATCAGTTTCTGTGGCAACCTGATTTTGAAAATAGCTCCTCTCTCTAACGGCCCACTGCTGTCGCACGTTGTGCAGGCAGCAGCAGCAGCAGCAGCCCACTCTTGATGCATGACTCATTCATTGCTCATTATCATCCCACTCTCATTTCATCCTACCCAGGCTCCCTCTGCTTGGATATCTGATGGAGATGGTTGTGTGGGGGGCGGGGTGGCTGGCTACTATAAAGCTGGTGTATACGTGCTGTGATTGGCTGGTGGGATCCATTTAATCCGCTGTGACTACTACAGGGTCCGCCCCTGTACTCCTCCCCCCTCGCTATGCCCGCCCTGACAGCATCCGTACACAACAGTGTGCTGTCTCTGTTCCAGGGAGAATATCAGCTCTGCGCAGGGAGGAAAGGATTAGTGAAACCACTCTGCTCATCTGCATACACGTTCCCAGAGAAGCACATGAGCACCCAGGGCTGCACCTCTTTTATATAAAACCTGGCACTCCTATCACAGAGGCTCCACTTGATCTACTGTCACTGCTGTGAGAGGATTTAAAGGACCACTGTTTTTTCCTCTTGTGGACTCTATTCAGTGACTTCCAGACTTTTTTTCAATATAATTTAAAATTGCAATTTCTTTTTTGTGATGTCTCTGTCTAATTGTGACAATGCAAGTAATATCATTTGATACAGACTTGCTCTGAGCATCAAAGAGTTTTCCCTTCATTTTTTGGGACTTTTTCCACTGGGTTTGCTCCTTCGTCTGCAGCACCAGAATGCCATCTAGAGAGTCCTACGATGTTCACAAGGAAGAGAAGTCCCTGGTGCAAAAGGCCAAGCGGGAGGCCAATCAGGAGGATATTCTGGCGGCAGCTCTTGGGATGAGGATGGGGCCACAGAAACCTCCAGCCACTTTCTGGCAGCCACTTAAACTGTTCGCCTATTCACAGCTCACCTCACTGGTCCGCAGAGCCACGCTGAAGGAGAACGAGCGGACACCCAGATCTGAGAAAGTCCACAACTTCAAGGTGAGACTCGAATCGACTTAAAGAAACTCTTCTCAGCTGTTTCACCTCCCAAAACGTTGCTTTAATTTCATCATGTGTGGCCAGAGGGCTGCTTCTCATGCCTCCCTTGTGGGAGATGGGAAGAGGAAGAGGAGGAGGGGGGGAGTGAGAGAGAGGGGATGAAAAACAGAGCTGTTTTGGTCTGTCCAGAGAGCCTTTATCAAAAGAAAATCTGTTGGGTGGTCTGTGGAGCACTGCTGTTAGTTTGAACACCAGATGGAGAGATTAGGCCGATGGAGAGGGGAAACAGTGGAGGAGTGTAACCCTGTTTGGCTCAGGCTCACTCTCCCACTTTGGCTGGTTAATGGGATGAAGCGCTGCAGGTGAAATATTACCTTCAAGGCTTTCAAAGTGCTGATGCTTACTGATCTCTTTCTGCTGCTTCGTTCTTTTGTGCTGCTGAGTGTTGTGTTTCAACATTTTAGGAGTATAGAGTTCATGTGTTGAAAGCTCTGACAACTCAAGGATCTTGTAGAATTGTATTTATATTTTTTAGTATTTTAGTGTATGAGTGCACAAAACATATGATTCATCCGGGCCATCATTTTCAAACTGTCCAAATGAAGCACTCTGACAGTTAAACACAACATTTATCAAGTTAAACTCCAGTTTGACTCCACATTTTCAGACCACAGCCTCTTTAACATGTGGAAATTCTAATCCACATGTGCAACAAAAGCCAATTACATGTAAACATGAAGGAAACATGTGAAAATGGAGAATTACACATGGAGAGGAACATTTTTTCATGTGCCATGTTTTGTTTTCACATGTGGATTTTAATCCACATTTAAAAAAGACAGTCACATATGAATGTATGTAATTCACATGTGAAAGTGTCTAGTTCACATGTGAAATTGTGTAGTAACGTTAAATTCTCATGAGAAGAAGCAATCTCACAATTTCATGTGTCTTGTTTTGTTTTCACATTTAGAAATTGTGATCCACATGTGAAAAATAGCCATATGAACATATGAATTCAAATGCAAAAAAGTAAACTGCTTGTGAAAATGTTCCAGTTCACATGTGACATTATTGTCTTTTAACATATTAAAATTGTATTTCACATGTGAAGACTCAAATTTCACCTAATTTCCTGTGGCTTGTTTTGTTTCCACATGTGGAAAATTCTAATCCACATGTGAAGCCAATCATATATGAATGTGTGTAATTCACATGTGAAAATAGTAAATCACATATATGAATACGGAATCCTTATGTGAAGAAGCAATATTTTGATATTTGGATTACTTTACTGACTACATTTTGAAAAGGTAATCAATAACTGTATTGGAATACATTTTTAAAGTAACCCTCCCAACCCTGCTTATATGAATTTATTTAATTCACATGGGAAATTTTCATATTAGTCCAAGTATATACATCTGTTATCTGCATTTAGACTTTTTCCTTAAACAGGCATGACACTGTTTTTATCACAGACAAAACAACGAATGAACAAATGAGTCAATAACAGCACAAATTGATAACACACATGTTTAATTGTAAATATATATGTATATATATATATATATATATATATATATATATATATATATATATATATATATATATATATATATATATATATATATATATATGTCTGTAAACATTAAAAGCTGTATCTGCCACTGACTTAATGAAACCAGGGAGAGTTGTGACTTCCTCTCTCTCCCAGAGGCCTCTCTGATTGGCTGGGCTGTTGTTACCTGGTGGAGCATGGGGGGGCTCTATTTTCCTGCACGAGCAAGGTGGCCTTCTACTGTTTCCATAGCAAATTTCCCTGACAACTTGCACCTTCACTGTGGTGAAGTGACACATCCTGCTGTGCCAAAGCCTCCCCTGCTCCATGTCACCGCTGCACCCACCCCAGTATTGTCAGTTTGAGGGTCTGTTTGAACAACAATCCTCCTCCACCCACAGATAATCCTCCTCCTCTGCCTCATTCAGGATGGCAGCCCCTACAGCCTGGCTGGTAAAAGAAGGAGATGGGGTGTCTATGGAGTGAAACTTCCCGCTGTTCCCTCTATGTCCTGCCATTGCACCTCATCACTAATATGTGTCACTGTCTTCCTCTCTGTTGTAGGTCCACACCTTCCGAGGGCCTCACTGGTGTGAACACTGTGCCAGCTTCATGTGGGGACTGATGGCTCAGGGGGTCAAATGTGCAGGTACCGTACATCTTGTTCTCATTACGTCTTAGTCAGCCTTACATAAACTGCTCTATCACTTCACAGAATCCTCTCGTTATGTTCATGCTGTACAAAGTGAGCATTACTGTATATGGGTTACTTGGTTTTTAGTACATCTGGGGCTGGATTATCGAGTTTTAATCTAAAGTCCCAACAGTGGTTTATGGATTAGGGGTTGTATAATAGATTGGATCGAGGGCTCTGTATCCATGATGTAACAGATACTTTAGACTTTACACTATGTTAAACCTTGTTTTTGACCTACTTTCTTCTCACTGAATGGGGGAATCAGTTCAAACGAGCAGAAGAATGGGTTTCAGACCCAATCATGATGACAGATTATGAATAAGATCCAAAGATATTTATTTTTTTATTCTTTTTTAAAATGAATAAATCGCTCAGGGCTTGGTTGTTCCTCACTTCCTGTTGACATCATTATAGTAACAAAGGCTATCTGTGTTTCCACTTATCCTATATGATAAACATTTGCTGCATTATAACCAAGTAAACATACAACAATGGGCTCACTACACGCAGGAGACAAATATCATGTCTGAAGGGGGACTATGTAGTTTTGTATTTACAATATTAATGAGGTAATAAGACAAACTCTGAAATATTTCTTTTTTTCCATAACTGAATAAACAAGCTGTTCTCAGAGGAAAATAAAGTCCCCAGAACACTCAACTAGAAAGGTGGCAGGGTCCGCCAAATATAATTTGTTGTCCTTTAAGGTCAGTTTGTTTATTCAATTTATTCAGTCATGAAAACAAAGAGTTTGTTTATTTAGTTTGTTTAGGCATAAAAAAAAATCAGTCAATGAAGCTCTTTCTCTTCTGGTTAGAATCGCTTGCCAAAAACTACATAGTGCACCTTTAATAAAATCTAAAAGTATTTATTTTTTGTTCTCTTTTTGGAAATAACGACCAGAATTGTTTTGCTCAGGGCTTGGTTGCTCTTCATTTCCTGTTGACATCATTACAGTAACAAAGGCTATCTGTGTTTCCACTTCCATGATTTTATTGGATAAACATTTGCTGCATCATAACCTAGTAAACACACAACAGTAGGCTCACTACTGCAGCTGACAGATATCATGTTTAAAGCTCAATTCTTAGTATTTTTCTCAGTTGATTTTGTTCCTAGCATGAACATTTTTTCAAGATATTCACCTACAATCTGTAATCATTTTCAGTCCTTTATGAATATTAATTTACTATGTGTGAGAGCTGTAACATACTCACATTCAGACCTGTTATTGAGGTAAATGGTTCTGTTATTTTTGCCCCTTTGCTTGTCAAATACCGAGATTTCTATTTCACTGCAACTGTTGTTAGGTTTCGTTTCACATCCCAGAATAGTGCCATAATATAGTCTGATGTGTCTCTTTGATATTTTATTGATGCAACAAAGTATGTCACACAAATCTGTGGGAGCTCGCACGTAAATTATTAATGTCTTGATTTGGAAAAGCTGACAACAATCTAAAGGAAAGCGCACAAGTTTATCGCCATTCCTTCAGACTCGACCACAGCCACCAGAATCTAGGGCAGCAAAGTCTCACATGATGCTCGAATTTGCATACCAAAAAAAATGTTCTCCCACCCCCTTTTTTTTCTTTTTCTATGTGTGAACTGGTTTTGGCTGAGTGCCAGGAAGCCAGCCCCTTGCTTGTGCTTGTTGTGCCACATTTCCTCATCAGAGTACGCCCCCCCAGCCTCATCCCATCATGCCCATGAAGGAAAACAAAGCTGGCATGTCTCTTTAATGAGGAGCAGAGCTTGGAGCGTGGGGAAGGAGCTCCCTTTTCCACACACATTAAAATTCAGCGGCTTCAACCAAAGAGCTGGGTCAAGCAGCTCAACCCCTATTTAACTTAAACAGTTGGTAGAAAAACCAAAGAATCTGACAAATACAAGTGGTGTTTTTGGGTTTTAGCTCTTTTAGAAAGGGACCGGTTTTATCTGGTCATAACTCTGCTTTTGGTGCTGGTAGACACGCTGATAATGTGCTGATTAGAAATTAGCATCCAGCCTCCATTAAACCTCTTCTCAGAGCCCTTTAGCCACCACTGAGCTGCAGCCTCCCCACCATAGCAACAGAGACAGAGCTGACGGTGCAGTAAAGCAGCACCTCCTGTCTCCTGGTGTCCCTCGGGCCCCTGCCTCAGCCTTTACCCGCCCCACCTATAGGAGTCAGGGCCATCAGTGTGCTAACATGGACAACAGGAGCTGTGCAGATTTGTGTCTGATGACAGGCCCTCCTCTTTTATACTGCCTGTCTCATATCCTTAAGAGAATCATCTCTTAAGGTAATTACATTTCTGCACCAATGCTTATAAATGCAGCCTGGGTGAATTTCTCCAGGGACCCATATTAATCTAAATATTGTCTGAGGTCCTGCAGAAGCGTCGATTCTTAGCTTTCAGAGGGTTATTGTATTCAAAATTAAAAAGTAATTCTTCAGAGGGATCATACGGTTATTTTTTTATGTTTTTGGAATCAAAAAGCACACGGCATTTGCCAAAAAAAAACCCTTTCAGAACTTGGAGACAGCTCAAAAGATCTAAGAGCTTGAAGAGCTGCCCCATTTTAGTCTGGGAAACTAGGTCTAGTGTAGCCCGCAGCGCCTCAATCGCTGCTTCCACAGCCATTGTGTGAGAGCTTGGATTTGGAGAAGAATAGAGCACGCAGCAGCAGCGCTGGCTATCCCTCCTCCAGGCCACAGCGTTTCCAGTGTTCCTCTTATTCCCTCCATGCGTCTCTGTTACAAAGCAGAGCTGCAGTCTCTCTCTCTGCAGCTGCTCTCCACGGGCTCCTCTGTTCCCGACAAGGTGAATCCTGCCCTAAACAGCTGTGCCTCAGGCCCACATCCTGAACGCTATGTGGGATACTTACACTGACATCATGACTAATATGCTATTTGGACCCCCACTGAGGCAACAGGATATTAGAAAAAACATCAGAAAGAGAATTTCCTCACATTTACCAAGAATCAACTACATTTCACCTGTGCTATGAAGTCTTTTCATACAAATATTTAGAAAGATACGAACATTTCATAGATTAATGTCCTGTCTTGTGGTTTATTGCTGTTTCTTTTAATTAATAAATGGGCCTTTAGAGGTGACTTTGGATTTATCCACTGCTCAAGGTGACTCCAATGCCATGTGTGGTAGAGATGGAGAGAGGGAGAGAGGGAGAGAGGGAGAGAGGGAGAGAGGAGCTCTCCAGTGGTCTCGTGACATTTAGGGGGTAAATATTGATCAAGGGAATTAACGCTGTTCTGCAAGCCAAAACACACACATGAAACCAGCCAACCAAAGCCAAATGGACATGATGTTGATGTGAATTTACATAAAAAAACCTCAGAATAACTGAAATACAAGAAATAATTCAGTCTTTGTTTTCTGGTTGATAAATTTTACAGTGCAAATAAAAACTCTAAACCTGCTGTATGTCTCTCTCTCCCTCTCTCTCTCTCTGTAGATTGTGGTCTGAACGTCCACAAACAGTGCTCGTCTCTGGTACCCAACGACTGCAAGCCAGACATGAGACACATCCGTAAAGTCTACAGCTGTGACCTCACGACCCTGGTGAACGCTTATAATACGGCGCGACCCATGGTGGTGGACATGTGCATACGAGAGATCGAGTCAAGAGGTCAGTTGGAAATGTGATAAATGCAGTTTAGTTTCCATACTAATTGACTTAATTTAAAGCCCTAACAGTTATAAAACTTCATTTGCTGTAAAGATGCTTTCAGCTGAACTGAAATGCTGCAAACTGAAGAGGAGGAATTATGGAAGTAAAGAGCGACCAAAATATATATCTTATTAATTGTTTTTGGGTTTTTTTTTGTTAAATTGTTTGGCATATCAATCTATCTTTAACAATCCAGAGGGTCATTTGGAAATTAAAAAAAATGTATGCCATTTTTTCAGGTTCACAAATTTACATTGAACATTATAGTGTTGAGAATTTTTCAAGTGACTCTTCTAAATCTGATTTCTGTTGGGACAGACATCTGATTGACTAAACTCAGGTTGAATGATAATCTATGTTGCTCCGAATGTTACAGTTTTAATTATTATCTTACATTTGGGGTCTGAATTTATTTAATCAATCCAATTAGAGGAACTTGATTTTTTTTTACCCAACTTAAATGTTATTTCCAAAGATGAGCTACTTGGATAATCGACACTTGAATCTTGCCGTGAAACCTAAAAAATAAGGATTAATATCAAGGTTAGAAATTGCATAAACAACCCTCTGGAAATGTCAATAAGGGAAAATCGAACCCACATTTAGATGGATTGTTTTCATTTTTCAAATTAAGTGTTTCAACGCACTAAATACTTAGTATTAAGTAATGATCACATTTCATGAATAGATACATTTCCAAATCCTTAATGCTTGCTTTGCTTCCATAAAGACATTTATTAATTATTTAGGACAAGTTGTGATGACAGTTATTCTGAAATGATGTATTATTAAGTATATTTAGAAAATGCAGTAACTTAAAATTTTATGACATTAACAAAATTAATTTTTAACATTTTTAGTCGATATTATGCAGAATAATATTTTAGATCCCTTTAAAATGTCATTTGAAATTGAGTTTATGGATCCTCTTTTGTATTTCTGATGCTTGTTGTTAAACAGCTTTCCTTTTAATTTTATGGTAAGCTATCAACAACCAATTCTCTTCAGTCTGAAGTGTTAAAAGTCTGATTACATTACTAACTGAGTTAATGTTTTTTGGGCGGGGGGATGACTGAGAGGAGTGATGAGTGTGCTGGTAATTGTAAACGTGTAATGAGGAATACATTACTTCGTTTCCTGCTGCCTTACTTGATTGCATTTCAGTTAAATCATTCAGCTATGTAGGAAACTCATTGCTCCCTCTTTGTCTGCCCTCTAATATATGTCTGAAGCTAAGTTTGATTTATGTCTTTATTATTTTGCCCAGTGATGCAGAAAACTATTCGCATCTGCCCATGTTGTTCCATTGTGTGACATTGTGGACATTTTATCCTTAATTTCTTATGCATATTTAAGAGTGCTTAATGGCATTTCCTAAATTACCCAAGGCGAACCATGCAGGTGAATTTTTCTACATTACTGATGACAGCCTTGACAGTGTCTGAAAGGATGTTTATTTCATGTTTGTTCCTCAAGGACTCAAGTCTGAGGGCCTCTACAGAATATCTGGATTCAGTGATTCAGTGGAAGAAGTCAAGATGGCGTTTGACAAAGGTGTGTGTTTCTTTGGTTTAACTGTGTTCTAGATTTCTGTCAGCTAACAAAATGACTATTGACATTGCAGGCTTACATACGTTTACATAAGACCCCTAGAACATTTCAGATTAATGAGAAAGTGACACATTTGTGAAGGATTACTGTCCATCTGGGAGTGCAGATCCTGACATGTCCCTCACACGCAGGGTTTCACAGTGTGGACAGACAGGGGGGGACCTCAGGGGATACAAACCATGGATGTACTCTCACTGCCTTAAACATAGCCTTAAAAAAAGACTCCTCCACTGTGTTGGGATTCAGTAGTAGACTTAGTGAGAATGAGCCTGTCTTGGCCCAGTGCAGTGTGAATTTTAACTATAAGAAAAAGCCTGCAGTGGTGGGCTAAACTCTTAGCTAGATCCGCATGTGGGAGATCATCCATGACAGAGTGTCATTCCAGCTCACAGCACTGTGATGTTCAGTCTGCCAGCACAAGTAGGCCATGGCTTCTCTGGAAAGCATGCATAACTGAAGGAAAGTCAGAATAAAACAGGCCAGGCGGATGATAGCAGCTACTTTGCGAAATACAGAGCGGGAGAAGTAACACCATCTCTTCATTCCTCAATTCACACGGTGATGTGCAAGTGCTGATGTCTGCCATTTCTACAGTGTGAAAACTCTCCTTCTCATCTTCTTCTTGTCTCTCTTATTCCATCACACATCCTCACAGATGGCGAGAAGACAGACATCTCAGGGAATGCCTATGAAGACATCAATATCATTACGGGTGCACTGAAACTGTACCTAAGGGATTTGCCTGTTCCCGTCATCTCATACGATGCTTACCCAAGGTTCATCGAGGCTGCAAGTAAGTCACAGCTAGACAAATTAGTCACAAACACACCTGTTTCAGTTCCATTTTGCTGGAGTCAGCATCCACTACTGAGCTCCATGTGTTAACACTTTACAATTCAGAGCACAAAAATGTGAGTAGTTACCAAGGAACAAGTGAGGAGCGATGTAATAATTAATGAATCCTTGATGAACAGTTCACAGATACTTAAAAACTAGTTAAGAACAAACTTGGAGATACTCTATTAATGAATCATTAGGTACGATGGCCATGATTGTCAAAATACAACAACGTCTCAGAAAAGGTAACGGCATTTCAGAAAACACAACAACTTTTCAGATCACAGAAGAGTTGGGACAGCACTTTGTGCTTGTGATTGGACAGAACCCAAGTACCTCGCAGCAGTTCAATGTCATGTGGTCAGAAAAGTTGTGTTTTCTGAAGTATTGTTGTGTTTTGAGCCTCAGGGCCACCGTAATTAGGTGATGATTAGTTCATAAGTAACTGTGAATCAAAATAACAACTACTTTCTTCCCGATTAATTGTTAAACTAGCAACAACTCATTCATTACTCATTACTTAATCATTAGTTACTCTTTTTGAGCCTGCAGCCATCCAAAGTGATACATCACACTGAGTATACTAGGTGTACTACCTGATTACCACATGGTTGCCTTACCATTACTTTATATTAATCATGAAGTTACCCTTTATGTCTTTTACTTCATGTGGTCACTTTGGTTGATTTGAAAAAATATTTTCTGGGAGCACGTAAGAGTTGTCAGCTGTAGTATATTGGCCTAAAGAGGGTGGACAAAAGAACAGAAACACCTGCATTTGATGGAATCCAGTTCAATAACCTCCAACAAATGCTAATATTTGAGTGGCTGGGCTCATAAATATAAATATGTATACGTTCTTGAGTCTGTAGTTTGTGAGGTTGTTATTCTGTCCGTTACTGTTAAACAAATGTTAAGGTTGTTATTGGGGGAAAGAGGACGACATTCCTTGCTAACTTTCCTCTGTTATAGTTAAAACAGAACAATACAAATGCAGCCTGATGCAGCTTGAATGGTATGTCCAATAAGTCCTCAATTGAATTGTAAACATATAATTTGAAAACCCAAACCATACAGTCTAGAACACATTCACAATGTTTCTTGCCATCTCAAGCAACCTCGAACATCCTCTCAGAGACAAATGGCTTTTATTGCCCCACAGGAAACATTGATTGTGTCCTCTGAGGTCAGAGAGTGTATTGCGGTCACTCTAACAGCAGCACTCCTCTCTCTTTCTGTTCAGAGCTCACAGACCCAGAGAAGAAGCTGGAAGCTTTCCGCGAGGCTCTCGCTCTGCTGCCGCCATCACACAGTGAAACTTTGAGTTACCTAATGGCGCACTTAAAAAGGTGAGTCGAACTCTGCATGAGTTAAATTATCAGGAGGGAGGGGTTTCAGAAAAGGGGAACTTTTAGTGATTCATGTTATCTTTCCAGAGAGAACGTCATTTGTCACAATCCTCTTGTAACTCCCACCTTCACTTTACTCAGTGGCAGAATAGAGAACTATAGAGAAATAAAATGTTTTGAGGAGCTTGCTTTTTTAAAAAAAAAAACATAATGTTCAGGCCCACTCCCCACCCTAGTCATTTTCATACAGTCCCTGAATTTCTGTTTTTGTCCAAAATCAGTCTATTTTTTTTAACTTTAATGTATGTTTTCAGGGTGACACAGAATGAGAAATTCAACCTGATGAACGCAGAGAACCTGGCCATCGTTTTCGGGCCCACCCTGATGCGCGCACCGGACCTGGATGCCGTAACAGCACTCAATGACATCCGCTACCAGAGACAGGTGGTGGAGGTGCTCATTAAAAATGAAGATGTGCTCTTCTAAACACAGATCAGGACTTTTATAGAACAGCTATCTAATCATTCTTTGTGTAAAGACCTGAATGATTGTTTGTATTACAATGACTGATACATTTTGTATGGACTAGTACTGACCTAACCTCTGTCCTCCCCTGTTTCGGGTGTGGATGGTGAAACTTTACTCCATGTCTCCCCATTTTTGTCGGGGGATTTCCAGAAGCTGACAGACCAGCATGCATGGTGCGAGGTCTTTGTTGCTTTGTAGTCGTAACCCAGCATGTGTTCAGATCGTGTAGCGCTGTGATTTTGCTTTTGTCTGTACTGTGCTAGTAATAGTCCACATTCCCAGCTGCTTGCTGCGCAGTTTTTTTTCTGTGAAACATTGTATAGCTGGATGTAAAAATAAGCTACTGATTTTTCTGGGGTAATTTTTATGATGCTGTATTTTTTTATCTCCTCAACTGTTTTTATGTAACCTGACGTAGTTGAATGAGCCTTTCCTGTTAATGCGTACACACTGGTGCATTTGCCTGACCTTAACATTTTTATTGTGTTACAAACAGCATTATTTGTGGATTTAATTTTTTATTGTAATGTTTTTGTACAAAAATTGTGCATGATCAGTTTAATTTATTAAACCTTACTCTGAGAAATTAAGTGCTTAATGAGTCATCTGAATTGCCATAATAAATAATTACATCAAATTGTGCGTTAAAGCTGCATTAACATTTTTTTTTGGCCACTTGGGGGCAGCAGAAACAAGCTGTACACACAGCATGTTCGCAAACATCTGCTATTTTATAGAATTTGCAGATATGGAACAACATTGTCTTTCATCTGAGCATCAACTGTGTAAAATATGGACGGGTCTTTCGGGTCTGAAAAGTGAAGCCAACGTGGAAGTGCATTCTTTCTAACAGACAGCTGGTTTCGTAAAGAAGTCTGATTGTATGTAAGCTTATGAGAAAATGACCCTACTTCTCACCTGATTTATTACCTCAGTAAACAGTTTCCTAATGAGTTAAAGGTGCAACATGTAAGAATTGTCCGCCTGTCAACTTCATACTCAAAACAAGTAGGTGGCAGTATATCACCAGTTCAACCGCCTACTGGTGCTAACTGTAGCTGTCGTTAGCTAGTTAGCTCAGTTAGCCATGCAGCTGGTGGATTGGACTGGGAGCTCAGGGACCTGGGGAGTGTTTGTGTTTACACTGAAGCACAGGAGCTTTAGACATGCTAATCATAACATCAAAACTGCTATTTCTTCACATTCTTAATAATCTTTGTTATTTTTTTTACATTTTCAACTAAAATTCTCGCATATTGCCCCTTTAATGGTCTCAATCACTAATTTCAGGTTTTCTTCAATAC
Source organism: Pagrus major (assembly GCF_040436345.1). Lineage (NCBI taxonomy): Eukaryota > Metazoa > Chordata > Actinopteri > Spariformes > Sparidae > Pagrus > Pagrus major. Next base: position 17,683,110 of record NC_133223.1, read on the forward strand.
CACATGATGTTCATTTAATGAATTATGGTAAAATAGATAATAAAGCTGGGTATGCTTTAGGCCGTCGCTACCTTGTGATTGACAAGTCGCTACCACAGCAACCGTCAGTCAGGATAGAGGCATAGCAATACATAAGCTCCCCAGCTCCACCCTCTTGTCTGGCTCCAGTATACTAAGATGATAATGCCAAACTCAAGGGTTCACAACAATAGTCCATAAACCAATGGATGTGTCACAGTTGATGAACACTCGATTTGGACTCATATCTCTTGTCACCTGGTGATTGTAAGTCAAATATTCACCCTCTTTCTGCTTTTGGTCTCCGAGGGAAATATGTGGCTCTTAAGCGGCTAAATGCTCCACCATGTTTAGCAGCAAGTCTGTGACTGTGCCAATTTGTGTGGGGGAGGTTGTGGTTATATCAGAGCTTTTTCTTGTAAACAGCTTCCTGCTGCATCTGGAAACAACACAAAGAGAGCAGCGAGAGGTAACCAAACAACAACAAAAAAAATCAGCTAAAGAACCCTTAAAAGCTCTGTTAGCTTATGAACCACAGAGTAGGGTAATAATTATCTGTGATTTCATTACTACAAGCAGCCCCTTCACAATTCAAATAGTCATTAAACCAATTGGTAATATAGTAAATAGTTATCATGAAAGCTTTATTTTAGCTCTTGAGTGTCCCTACACGTCCTATATATCAATTCTATTTTTCTTCTGGCTGGTAATATTTTATATTCCTTTTATTTTTGTGCAAATTTTTGTGCCAAACTATTAAAATACCTCAGTACTATGGGTGACATGTTCAATCATTACCATGAACATGGACAATGTAGATTATTTGGGTTAGTCCCACTTACAGTATCCTGCTGCCATGAATACTATCTAGAGCACCAAATGCGTATTAATCCAGCACTGACAATAGTCCCCAACAGCTGCACTAATTTCTCTTGCTTATGGAACATTTGCTACAAATGACATTACCCAGCTCTTTTAAGAAATAATTCTGCCTGTAAAAGTTACGTACATATTTATGCATGTCTATGCCTTAGGTAGCAACTAATTGGCCCGGGGCTGTGTGCCATATACACGGTAAGGACGTCAGAAACTATTAAATCAGTCAAGCCAAATCAAATTACTTGTACATACACAATCATACACAGTACAACGTATAGTAAAATTAATTCTCTCTTCACCCATCCTAAGTATTAGGAGCAGTTGGCATCCACTTTGCAGCACCCAAGGACTGTTTTTGATGGTGGGAGAAACCAGAGTACCAGGAGGAAACCCACATAAACACAGGGAGTACATGCATGCTTGTCACAGAAAGACCCTGCTCCAGCCAGGAATCGACCAGTACCTGTGCAGTCATTTTATGGGATTTAAAATACATATAATATATATGAAATGCTGCTTAAAATAATTAGCATGCACAATATATTGTTCATGGCTGCAAGATGAGCCTGGCAGATAGGACTGATGGTGCTCTATTCTGAGTATACAAAATGACAAGTCGTGCCTAAAAGCCAGCTGTCACGTGACTTTCCATAAAGCCCTCTAACTACCCATCAGTCACACTGATTCACTGTGAGATTAAAACCAAACACACAGTACCTAAGGCAACACCACCCTTGCACCAGGGAGACTGTTAATTACTGGATATATGTGCAAACAATGTCACATTAAATTTATGCATTTTTAGGTTTAATTACCCACAGGTTATGTCTTTCCAAGCAATTTATTTGAACTAGCCATGCACAGCCATCGGTTGCTCATTACATGATCACTGTTTCACACTGCTTAGGCTCAGGGAAACAAAATATTTTTTTGTTTTTTTCTCAGATTGTAGACACATGAGTTTTTATGTGGGATTAATGTTGACAGACATAAAATTTGATGCAGCCGCAGTGCTTTTGACCCTGGAGCTTCACATTCAGCCCTTCCCAGCGTGTAGGTTTTTGTGCTTTAAATTTCTCCACAAAGCATCTGAGAAGCAATCACTGCTTGACATTTAATCGCTTGGGTTTCGTGACCACATCACATTGAGTTAACGTAAGCCGAATTCAGACTTGTCTCCGGCGATTGTGTGGCAAAATTGGATTTTCATCCAACCGTTTAGCCTCCCCCGCCATCATCAGCCATTTTAAATGTATCATACCTTCATCTACATTAGGCATTGACTGTGAAAGGAGGTAAACCACACCAATAAAGCTATCGAGCTCTCTATCTCTTGGTCAGATGCTGTGATAACACCATGCTGGAGTAATGTCTGCAGATGTATTGTGTGGTGCATGTTCCTCATTCACAGTAATGAGACTAAATTTGAAAGGCTGTGATCCATGAGATAGCTGACCTTTCTCTGTTGACTGGGTGATGATGCGTTCCTCCCTGCAAACAGCTGACCTGAATACATTTTCAAGCATTGGAAATATAAAGAAATATTCAGTTCACCCATGTGAAGTATGTGAAATGGAAATGTTCATCCTATTTAATTTCCTACTATTTATTTCCCACAAAGAAGAAAGTATTAGAAAACCATATTAAAGGGTGAATTTTATCATGAATGAATACTGCTTTGGAGATTTTAAAGGGGACCTATTATGCTTTTTCTTTTCTTTCCTTCAGCGTGATAGGTTCTTGTGCATAAAAGATCTTGAGAGTTAAAATGGTCAGAGTCAGCAACAACAGAAGCTCCTCTTTCCTACAGAAAACACTGCTCCTGAAACACCTCGTCAATAGTCCTGCCTTTAATTCCGTGACTTTGTGACATCACACTACGTCATCATGTCACACATTTGCACAATTTATGGCTAGAGGCTAGTTTGGCACATAAAAATTGACTTAGCACAGCAGCTCTGTTGTTGTTAGTGGTGCTGGCTCAGGCGTGTGTGAGCTGACCGATCAGAGGAGACTGGGTATTCAGGAGGTCTAAAGAGACAGGAGCTAAAACAGAGCGTTTCAGACAGAGGGGGAAAACAGTGCTGCAGCACTGGGCAGTGTCAGAAAACTGATGTGGTTTTTGAGCATTAAAGCATGTAAACATATAAAGGATAAAGGATTATTATTTGTTATGTACAATTCTTGATTGGTGTTTCTCCACTTTAGTTTTAATTATATACTGGGTGATTTACCAATGATTTTGTCAATTGTTCAATATTCATTATAGGATTATATTAAGATATTAAAGGTGTGGAATAATGAAAATATAGATGTTTCTCTTTGCAGCAATTCTTTTCTATATTTATGTTGGAACATCATGTAAAGTAAAATATATCAACGCACATCATAATCTCTTCTACCTCTAATCCTAATCTTTGTCGAGGCAGAAACACCCAGTATGTTGTCCAGTTTTTATCCACCCCCTGCAGATATTACATCAACACTTTCATTCAGATTCAATGAACATTTAATCACTTACAGAGCAGATATAAACACACAGCTTGTTGTCCTTTAGAGAATGGAATCAAGCTCTGTAATTAACATTGGACAGAGCTTCAAAAGTGTCCTCCCAGGACTACAGGGCGACTGAGCAGATACAATGCTGGCTTGTCTGGTCTTACATGATGGACTTGGAGAAAAGCAAAGCGTTGCTCACATGGTGTGAACTCAGGTGGCCTGAGTGATAGGAGGGAGCTAGGGGGGTTGGTTGGGACAAATCTCTTTTAATTCAGACATTGCCAAAATGGTCATTTGTCCCTAAGTGAGATGAATGAGGTCTGTGGTTGAGTGACTGGCTGATTGAACGGACTGGGGATGTGAGGAAATTGAGTTGCCCGACCCATCACAGGCCTCGACAGGGTGGGCTAGTGTAGAATAAAAGAGGGAGATATGGGTGTAACACCTGGCCTTCAGGAAACACAACATCTGAATTATCTAAGAGTACAAAATGATTTATTTTAAGGTGGAACTGGACATGAGAGGAATTGTGAGAATACTTTCAAAACGAATAAAATATCATCCACATTGAACAACTACTAACTGCATCGCTGAACAGTTAAGATTTCAGCCTTTAATATGTTTACATGTATTTAAGACTCAAGATTATTATAATTGTCAGTATGCAACACACAATTGTGTAATGACATTTCACTTGCAGTTCCCTAAGATAAATACACAGACAGAAAAAAAATACACAAACCAATGAGCAAATAGTAATCAAGTCATAAGAATAAACGTATTTACTTACTTAAAGAAGGATTGTTGAGGACAAGTTCAGTAGTCTCACAGCCTGAGGAAAGAAGCTGCTCCATAATCTGCTGGTACAACGACTGCAAGGTGAACAGACTGTGACTGTAGTCTTTTAGTATCCTATGGTTTATGAAATAATGCAATATAGTTTTATGCAGATATGAGTGTTTTATAAATGTATTTGTCAACAACTCCCGCTGTGGGCATCCATAAGGGGAGACAGATAATGAATGACAATAGGGTAAAACACAAGGTAATAATGTCTTATTATTGTGATCATATAAAATATGTCTTTATAGGAGAAGTAATAATAATAATTGCCAAATGCTGAATATTAATAAACACATGTCCTTTTATCTACTTACAACCACACATTACTGTTGGTTATAAATCATTTATTAAATGTTAACATAGGTCTACTGCTTATAAATGCTAAATGGGGCTTAAAGTATTGTGTAAAAGATTTTCTATATAAGCATTTAAATCAATTGTTTATTGCATTTTTGAACAAACAGTGAACAAAAAGAAAAAAAACTAATAAATAATCAAAAATATGACAGAAACCATATTTTACATAGCATCATTCAAAATTAAACACAAAACACAAAACACAAGTTCCCTCTCCCTGATATATTTTATCTTATCTCATACTTATCTAGATAACCATTTGCCTTCAGTAAAGCTCCACTTGAGGTCAATTAAAGTTATTTAATCCCTTTTTGCCTCAGGTCTAATTTCAAGGTTTAGAGATTAACATTCAAGGTATCTGTTCATTAATATATCACAGATGAACATATACATACATTTACTTACAGTAGACGTATCTCATTCAGTATATTCTCAGAAAATATACCTCTACCAAACAAGTGATGTTCTGGGGTTTTATTGCTTTTAATCTTCCACAGGAATGCTCATTGTGCAGTATCTCAAGTGTAATATATACTAAACAGTTACAACATTCCTTATAAAATAAATTCTTACGCAATATGGACAATTCCCAATTCTGCGTAATCCTGACCTTGTGCAAATGTTGCCCTACCATACCTTCCTCAAACTAACAGAGGTTTTTACTGAACTAATCTCACAAGACGGTCCATTCAGCAGCTGCTTCTGGAGCGCTTGACATTTGTAGATGATTAAGTGTCCATTTCTTTTTCTGTCTTAAAGTGTTCAGTAAAAAGACATTTTAACATCTACAGTGCCAGTACAGTCTTTATTTTTTTATAGCAACTTTCATACAGGTTAGTCCAATTCAAGGTGCTTTACAGATGACTGGCAAGTTGATAATAAGACAGTTCAAAAGATTTCTTGCTGATGCAATATAATTTACAAGAAGATATAGGATACTTGGATAGTGTTAAAACACACAAAAACACAGTACAATACAATAGTTAACATTGAACTACGAAGTTGAGTTTGGCTAATATCAGCGTCATGACATGTGAGATTACCTGAGGCATGTCTAGTGAGTAGGGGGGATAATACCGAACTAGAATGGCACTCAGTAGAGTGCAAACCTCCGCCAAGGCCCAATAGTCACCTGTAATTCAATCAAGATTAATGCAATATCCAATTTGTTATCTATAGCGGTTGAAAAAAATGACTTTCACTGACTTGACTTGACATGACTACCCTCTAAGAAAATATATTTAAATCTGCTAGAGTCGGATATTTATTAGGATCAGCATCCATTTGTACTCACTCATAGATACCAGCCACCTAAAGACGGCTTTTTTTTTCATCTAGATCCATGCATTATTCCCAGAGAATGTAACAAAAATGCTCTATCATCTATCGCTCTATTACTCTAACCTTTGGCAGAGATCTAATATAATAATAATAATGTCATGTAATGTAAGATAATAATAATGTGGGTGATTTTAGTCTTGTGGGGTTGTAAGTTGAACATGTAATGACCCCAGATAGCACAAGTGTAAACAGTAAAAGGAGAATTTTCACATAATAAAGAAAAAATAATTAAAATAATGAAACAGCTACTAAAATGAATGTTTTGTGAATAACTGTTCCCAAGGTCAGAAACTGACTTGATAAAGTTTTAATTTGAGTTCTAGTTAAGAACTTAAGCTTTAAAAATTATATTTCACCTATAAAACAGTCCATCACATATGTAGATTTCCTCCATGGAAGATTGAATTGAACCATTATTCAATATGAACATCTTTTAGATTTTTCAAGGTGCTGTACATGTCCTTTACATGGATCTATACGCAGATTTCATGGCAGTACTAATAGTGAATCACTGACACAAGAGAAACTTGGAGCAGCAGCTATCACGTGTCGTGTCTTTGCACCTCCAGGTCATGTGTGGCCAAGTTCACGATGGGATATTTCAGTGGTGGATTACTCCGGCATGTTGATCTTATAACAGATGACAAAGAATGCGGCCCTCTCAAATGACAAGCATTGGCAGCCAGTCACTCACATCCGCTGTCAGACAATAACAACAAGAGTTTGGAGGTTGTACAGCGAGCCATTTGCCAGTGCTGAAAGAATGTTTTAGGTGGGTCAAACCTTTTCAATTCTCAAGTGGTCAACGGGCAACGTGTTGAAGTCGGATCTTGTTTTTAGATGCTGAGGTTTATTGGCAAGAATGAATACTGGATTTTTCCTTTTCCATCTGGTCATTCTAGCAGGTAAGTACTTATTTAGGTATGGTATTAACTAAAGCAAATGTGTTGGTCACCTGTGGAAATGAGTGTGTTTATGACTTTACTTTAATTACTTTTAGAGTTTATAATGAATAAAAGAAAGTTGGAGTTTAAAAAAGCAATTACTAATCCCTCATTTCATTGACTATGTTTAATGAAACTGCTCTCAGGTCAGTGTAAGCTGATCTTACTCAAACAACAAAACTAATGAGCAAATTTCAGAGTGAAACGGCTCTTTGATTGACAAGGGCATGTGTGCTGTTTTCATTTTGCTTTTCAACCTTTCGTCCGTCTGTCACTACATCAAGTCACCTGCATAATTACGTTCAGGATGATTCCTTACTTTGCTGAGCTGAATGTCTGGAGAATCATTCAACCATTCAAGCAGCATGTTGCTGTAAAACGACCTTCATTTCAAGGTCAGCTGAAAAATGAAAGGGGATCCTGCTCCGGCTGGTGACAGATATGTAGTTGAAAGAGCTGAAGAAACATCTCTATTAAAAAACTTACAGGAGAGTAGTCACATGTTTGAATGTTCTTTTCCATAGTTAGACCCTGAATCAAACACAGCAAGTACATTAAAACACATGTATTTACACTACAGACTCACAGGTTTGACAATATGTGCGTGAATCCAATGTCTTCCTGTTATATATACAAACCATGTTATCCTAAACCTAACCAAACAGCGAGAGAAAACTGAAAGTAACAGAAAGTAAAAAGTGAAGTTAGTAGAAATAATAAAAAGTGAACAACATGATAATATGTCCCAAATGGAAAACACAACCCAGTCTCCAAATAAGCTGCTGTAATAGCTGTTTTAGCTCACTTCCTGTCTATTTTGCAGTTAGCAATCTTCTCTACATCACCAGATGAACGGGCAGCTGCGTGTTCATGAGCAGACAGGGCCGCCTCTTTCTGGAGTTCTCTGTCCTGATTGGATAAAGTAGGCAGGGATACCAGAAATGTTTTATTCTATTTTACTACATGAGCAGGGGAGAAGACACAAGTGATACTGACCAAACACTCTGTAACATTGATTACTGTTGGAATATACATCTTACATATCATAATATATTTATAATTTTTCACATCAATATATGGGGGGCATATTTTTTTAACATATTACTATTGCTATTATGGCCCTGATACAGTAGGCCTATAATAAAATATTGAAAATAAATTTGAAAAATAATAAATAAATTAATTAATAAATTAAAACATTTTTAAATCAACAAATTGTATGTATGTATTTACCCCAAAGCCTTCCTCCATACACACTTTACACAAATTGTAAAAGTGGGTCAGTTTAAGTCAACTTTAAGTCAGCTTACACCTATAATATGGCACCTGTCACATCTATTTTCAACTCATAGTAAAAGAACTCAACTCAAGTATCAAATGTTCGTAAAGCAATATTCTGCCTTGGCACATCATAATGATTTTCCAGCACACTCAAGAGGCACCTTGGGGCGTAAAGACAGTCATATTTCATTGTCTAAATGCCTTACATGTAGGCTAAGTAACCCATCTGACACAAAAATGAGAATGTACTCTGCATGGTGTTGTTTATATTTTAGGTGCTGCCTGGGCCTCCACTGATGAAACACGTCTGGTCAAAACCCTCTTCACTGGCTACAATAAGGTCGTCCGTCCCGTCACTCATTTCAAGGACCCGGTGGTTGTTACTGTGGGCCTTCAGCTCATCCAGCTCATCAGCGTGGTGAGGTCTCATGTCGCACGCAATAGCAGCCCGTCTGTATTAAGATTCACTGTCATCAGCTGTCTAAACACATTTATCTGCATTCACAGGATGAGGTCAACCAGATTGTCAGCAGCAACGTGCGACTGAAACAGGTTTGGTACATACATGGATTTGTTTATGTAATTATGTAGTGATATCAAACAACAGTAACACTTCAATATCATATTACAGAGACACTCAATAAAATTTATTAAAATTAGTTGAATAAATACATCATCATCCTTCTAACTCAAATGTGTGAAAAAAGTCCCAGCGCCAAGAAATTCAATAAAAATATACAAATATTTGATTAAGGAAAGGATGAAAATACACACAACATTTAGAGATATAAACAAATATCCTCCTCCTACCGATTCATCTCTACAAGAAAAAGATAAAGACAAACCTCAGGATTGATCACAATAATTATGGGGCTAGAACATTAACATTTGGCATCCAAAATAAAAACCTGAACTGGAAAAAGAAACACTGGCAACACTTGTTCCACTGAAAAATAAACCACATACATTAAAGTTATTTCATTTTATTTTGATATATTTTGATGTCAGTATATTTTTAGAGTGCACAAATATTATTCTCGTATTTCCGTAGTACCAGGAAGATTTCATGTTTGATTCAATCCACGCATGTTGCCCTACATATGACAAGTTTTGTTCCAAAGAGACATATCTGAACACAGCAACACCTTTACAAACAAAATTACAGATAGACAGACATTAAAATCCAGTACGCTCACTGTAAATGATATGAGGTACATTATTATTTTGATTTTGGAAAATTCACTGACGAAATTGAGGAAAGAGAGTTGTTCAGTAACTGGGAATGAAACTCTTTGTATCACAATGTGCTTTGTAAAATGACACTTTAAAGGGGCACTATGTAGTTTTGGAGAATAAAATTTAAGCTCTGAATTTGAATATGTACAATATTAATGAGGTAATGATACAAACTCAGAAATATTTATCTTTTCCATAACTAAATAAACAAGCTGTTCTCAGAGGAAAATAAGGTCTGCCAAATGTAAACAAAGTAAAACAGTATTAAATTGTGTTGTCCTTTAAGGTCAGTTTATTTATTCAGTTTATTCAGTCATGAAAACAAAGAGAGTTTGGTTATTTATTTTGTTTAGGCATTAAATCAGTCAATGAAGATCTTTCTCTTCTGATTAACATTTCCTTCCTAAAACTACACAGTGCAACTTTAAATGTGAATCTGTACAAAATATGTCATCACTTTAAAATATAACATGTAATATAAATATAAATGTAATATCACATGATGTTTTCTGCTTTTTTATTCTCAAAATAAAGCATTAATAAACAGCTGTCATTTCTGAAGTCCTTTCCATTGTTCTGGGTGTTTTTTCAGCAATGGAAAGATGTGAACCTGCAGTGGGACCCAGAGGATTACGGTGGCATCAAAAAGATCAGAGTTCCCTCCACTGACATTTGGCGGCCTGATCTGGTTCTCTACAACAAGTATGTTATGAGGCTATATTTGATCCGGGTCACGTCCCTCTTTTTTCTTTTTTCTTTTTTTCATTACAGGAAGCTTTAGGCAACCTAAAGCATCCAAACCTCTAGAAACAATCATCCCACCTGTCAGTGATGTTTTGAATCACACTTTCCTTTACTCCACTATGCAGCGTGTGAAAGCTCAGATTTCATCAGGCTAAATCCGGACTCCGTGTTGCGGGTCCCCCCTCCCCCCACCATATGCTGCATCTGACACACTGCTGTTTTTCCCCGACAACCAGCTCCGCTGCCACAACAACCTGTGCCAAGCTGAGCGCTGGTTGGCTGGGCTGTGCGACAGCAGCACTGACCAAGCCTCGGGCACTGATGTCCCCCTGCGTTAATATTTAACTTATTAAACCTCATGTTGATGCTGCCTGTGTTTCTCTGTACCCACAGTGCTGACGGTGACTTTGCCATCGTTCATGAGACCAAAGTGCTGCTGGAGTACACAGGGATGATCACGTGGAACCCACCTGCCATCTTCAAGAGCTACTGTGAAATTATTGTCCTGCATTTCCCCTTTGACCTCCAGAACTGCAGTATGAAGCTGGGTACCTGGACGTACGACGGAAACTTGGTCGTCGTCAATCCTGTAATTCCATTCAGACCATTTCTTTAAAGGAAAAGTTCTGCATTTTGGGAAATGCACCTGAAAAATGGGAAATACATTTTCTTCTCATCAATTTCTTGCTGAGTAATTACAAGAATAATATCAATACCAATCTAAAGCTAGCAGCTGCTTAGCTTAGCTCAACACAAGGCCTAGAAACAGGGCTCTGTAAAACTGGCTCTGTAAAAATCTGCCTACCAACACCTTTAAATCTCACTAATTAACATGTTATATCGTGTCAAGTGGCAAGTCTCGCCACTTGGCAGCCATCTTGACAATTCCCCTTGGCAGTTATTTTGGGCTAACAAGACGAGGCCCCTATCCAAATGAAGAGGGTAGAGTGCCAGAGCTTTTAATGGTCACTGGGACATAAAAACTTCATGTATAGAATCACCTGTCAAATCTGATTTTAAAAAACACTTAAAAAGTTCAGTGACTTTGGTCGAATATAAGGTTTAAAACATGTTCCTGAGAATACATGACAATAGAGTTCAGATGAAGTCATACAACGTAAACACAGTGTAAGGCCTTATTTCACAATCACTTTGGAACCCCAAAATAATTGAGAGATAAGCTTTAGGACAGGTTAGTGCAATTCAAAGTGCCAAACAGGTGATAGACAAGCTAATAATACAATTGTACAAGCAGTCAAATCAATTGCAGACCAGTACACATGAAAAATATGTGAGAAATGGTGAAAATGAAATAATACAAATCTATAAAGAATTTGAATGAAAAATCACCCTTTAATGACCCTGTTTGTTGCTCCTCCTCACCAGGACAGTGACCGCCCTGATCTGAGTAACTTCATGGAGAGTGGAGAGTGGGTGATGAAGGATTTCCGCGGTTGGAAGCACTGGGTGTACTACGCTTGCTGTCCGGACACCCCTTACCTGGACATCACCTACCACTTCCTCATGCTACGGCTCCCGCTGTACTTCATCGTCAACGTCATCATCCCCTGCATGCTCTTCTCCTTCCTGACCGGCCTGGTCTTCTACCTTCCTACAGACTCTGGTATGTTGATACTGATTACACATTGTTTCATTTCACTGGGATGTGATGGTAAGTATTCCTGATAATCACAGACAAAAAGCAATAAAATATAGCATGTACCAGAGAACATAATATGTTTTAACATTCATCATACACGATATATATGCAATAACTCTCAGAATAAATCATATATTCTGTATGCTCGTTGCCCTAGCTCTTTCTCATTGTTGATTACAGTATTGGTGTTTATATGTGCCCACCATTATAATTTGCTGGAGGGCACAGGCTGCTTGCTACACTGAGTTCATATACAGGAATGCCTGAACAGTCCTTTTTTGTATTTTCCAGTTCATTAAGACTGTCAGCTTTACTGAAATGCAAATGTAACAAGGCGTTGAGTTTGTATTATGTAAAGATTTTTTCTGAATAAACATCTGGCTGAACTGAAGGAAATCAGTACATGTGAAGGAAGCGTTTGACATTTTGGGAAATATTTGCTGTGGTGTCGAGAGATAGATGAGAAGGTAGATACCACTCTACCACCATTTAGTGGCATTAGTGAGCAACCAACCAAATATCCCTACATGAACCTATGGTGGCAGCTGAAAATGCGAAAGGCCCTTCTAGTGCCAGTGTTTGATTTGTCCATTCTGGGCTGCAACATGGCAGACTCTGTGGAAGATGACCTGCTTCCTCTGTAGATATAAAAGGCTAATTTTGATGTAACAAGAACACACCAATTTTTAGTTTCAGGTAATGAAAACATATTATTATTATTATTATATTCAAATTTCTGCTCCTCCTAAATCCTACACATGAGACCTTTAAATATAAGGTTACAACCAGTTTTCTTAGCTTAGCACAAAGACTGGAAAAAAAGGGAAACAGCTAGCCTGACTCTGTCTGAAGGTAATAAATAGTAACTGCAAGACTCAAGTCCACTCAGAATCCTCCATAAAACTGCAAATTGTTGATTTTTTTTCTAATGAATTAAGCAAATTATATATAGGCTAACATGTTCATTGCACCAACCAGATGTGCTGTATAGGTGCATTTTATGGTCTTTGGGCAGAGCCAGACTAGCTGTTTCCCCCTATTTCAACTCTTTGTGCCAAGCTAAACTAAGCTAAGCTAACCATCTCCTTGCTTTAATTTCATGTTGAGTCCAAAAAGATACAAGTGGTAATGATCTTCTCATATAACTTTCAGCAAAACAAAAAATAAGATTCTTTCCCAAATTTCTGGAGTCGTGTTAATCTCTCCTGAAATTGTGTAGTCCAGGTGATATGTACTAAGACACTCTCACCTGTATATAAATGTATATAATGTATACAAGTATATAAATGCACACTGTGTGTATTATAAAGGATATTAAAAAAAACCTAAACAAAGCCTCTGAAGTAGTCATGTGCAAATTGTCAAAAAGAGCTAATATCTACTGTACTCGCTACATTTTCTTTAATATACATGTTTTTGTGATATGATATGAAAACACTGACATAATATGTAACTGACAATATGTTGGACAAACCCTTGTTCTTAATTCTGCCTGTCAGTCGGAAGTGTCTCAACATCGACTGCTAGGAGCTGCACTGCTTGTGTGCACATCTGGCCGTGTTCCCAGTGTGTAGGTCTGCCTCATTACCCAGGGTCCCTCTGTGCTGTCATGTCTGAAAGCAGGCCTTTGCTTTAATGTATAATACATCACTTGATCCCTGTTTCTGATATGGTTGCTGACAGCATAGTGTGAAAAAGAAGCTTGTGCCAAAAAGACGCTCTCTCTGGGATAACTGCTCTTACCGAGGAACAAAAACAACATGTCTTGCATTTTATTTGGGAAGTGGTGTCAGAATCTGTTTACGTGTGCAACTGTTGGGCTTAGACACAACAAGAGACAAAAGAAATGCCTCTTACTCTTTGGATGTGATTTTCCTGTGTGGTTGAAGAGAGCAGTTATTGTGTTGTTGTGAACATAATGGAGGTGGACTCTGATTGGATGACTATGTGGTATGGAAATATTGGACTCATAGAAATAGCTCTCCCTTGTGGCAATGTAATAAGATTGCATGTTATGGATATCATGAGCCAACATACTTTTTATTGTTGCATCTCTACATTTTCAGGGGTTTCCAACCTTTTTTCCTTGTGACCCCTTAAAATGAAACAATATCAACTTGTGAAGCACCCACTTGAGCTGAGGTGCTACTCCTTTTTAAAGAGTTTTGATGATAATTTCAATGAGTTGTGGAGTCCTATGTTTTTTCTGAGTTTATTACTTAATTCGTGATCTCGGAAACAGAACCTATATACAATCTCATCTCGGGCTCCTTTTAGTTGCTGTTTTAAAGGACCCATACTATGCTCTTTTTCAGGTTCATACATTTATTTTTGTTGTCTACTATAAAGTGTTTACTTGCTTTAATGTTCACAATACACATTATTTTACTCATAACATCAATTGCTGCAGCCATTCTTACATTTTTTTACTACCAGGAATGCTGATCACTGACAAAACACAGATACTGCATGATACCAATGGCTTTGTACTATTAGCTGACATTGTGACATCACAACAGTACTGAAGTGCTGATGGCTCGTTTAAAGGTACAGTTTCTAAATATGGGCTGTTTGCATCTCTCTCGATACTTTCACAGTATTTAGAGCAACTAGACTTGCTTTATTAGTGAAAAGGATATCCAAATCTCCCTTTCTAAAATATGGGACCTTTAACGCTTTTGTTTAGAAGAATCCATCTGCTGATGAAGATCATGTGTTCTACTAAATAAACCATTAGATGAGATTGTTATGTCACATGTTTTTCTTTATCTTTTTTTATCCTGTCACCCTTCAGATTTATCCAACCCTAATCTCATTTATCCAGGTCCAGACCTCGAGGATGAGACTCAGTGGTCTAAACGTTGATTGATCACAGACTTTTTGTACAGCAGCTGTATATTGCATAGCCGTCCTGTAAGCAGGATAACTGATTATGGTTTGTTTGTGACTCCCAGGTGAGAAAATGACTCTCAGCATCTCCGTCCTGCTGTCTCTGACTGTGTTCCTGCTGGTCATCGTGGAGCTGATCCCCTCCACCTCCAGCGCTGTACCGCTCATTGGGAAGTACATGCTCTTCACAATGGTCTTCGTCATTGCCTCCATCATCATCACTGTCATTGTCATTAACACCCACCACCGCTCCCCGAGCACTCACACAATGCCAGACTGGGTCCGCAAGGTGAGTTGATTTGTATCATTTTGATTTTCCAAGCTTCCCTGAACGAGCCTTAATCTTTTCTCACTGCATTACACTGTCATCTAGTGGTAGCAAACAGAATATCATTGTTTTCTATTTAATCCAACCTCTCTGATGTTGTATACTCCTTGCCATAATGCATATCTGTTGTCCTGTTTGACAGGTTTTTATTGAAACCATTCCAAACATCATGTTCTTCTCAACAATGAAACGCCCTGGAAAGGAGAAGCAGACTAAAAGTATCTACGGTGCTGATTTTGACATCTCAGACATCTCTGGCAACCCGACCTCCGCTGTTCCCTACCAGTCCCCCATCACCAAGAACCCTGATGTCCGCAGTGCCATTGAAGGAGTCAAGTACATCGCAGAAACCATGAAATCAGATGAGGAGTCCAACAATGTAATCTTTCTCACACTGAGTGTCTCCAATATGTTTCTTTAATGAGTTTGTGTATGTGACACATTGTCCCTCTTCTCTTCTCTTCTCACCTCTTCTCTTTGCAGGCTGCTGAAGAGTGGAAGTTTGTGGCCATGGTGTTGGATCATATTTTGCTGTGTGTGTTCATGGCTGTGTGTCTCATCGGCACGTTAGGCGTGTTTGCAGGCCGACTCATTGAGCTGAGCATGCTCTAAAGGCCTAAGGCCATTTTACCGGTTTAACCTCTCAGAGGACCAGTTTGTCATTGTCATGTGAACTCCCTGTCACCTTTGTTGTTGAAGCTTTTGTATGATCTGCAGCATTTAAACTGTATACTGCATCTCTGTTTCCTGTTGTTTGCTTTTTGGTGTTTGCAGAATGATCATGTTGTATACAGTCTGTCTTCAGCTCATTTTGTGACAGAGCATTGTTGTTTTTCATTTTTTAAGGAATATACTGTATGTGTGCAATTTAAAATGTTCAATTAAACAGTTGCTTGGCATATTTGAACTGAAAAAACGGGATTTGTCAGTTTTCAGGGTGACTGATTTTGAAGTGCAGAATTGCTCAGTTTCCTTAAGACTGACTGTCTTCTTATAACTGTGACTTTGGCAAACTGACCAGTTATGTTATGTTTTTGGAAACTGTAACTTGGAATACGTTCAATACAATCGTACATACACACTGATATGGACTTTTCGATGATAGTTTCTTTAAGAGGCTTTTACACTTGCCCCTGATTTGTGAGGACATAAGGGATCAGTTGTATGTCATTGGCTTCAGTAGATATCTCTGAAACACAATAGAAAGACATCATAAAGTAAACTTCTTCACATTCTGTTCATAAAGTTTTCGACTAAAATTCTGACATATCGCACCTTTAATCGCTCATGGGTGGAGGAACTTGATTTTGGTGGCGTTATGTGTTTTAGACTTTTATTTTCTGAACAATGATGTCAGGACTGTGGAGGTTTGGTCAGTTAGAAATACATTTTGACAAAAATACCTTAAAGGTGCACTATGTAGGTTTGGGGAAGACATTTTAATCAGAAGAAAAAAGATCTTCATTGACTGATTTTTTATACCTAAACAAAGTAAACAAACAAACTCTTTGTTTTCATGAGTGAATAAATTGTTTATTCAGTCATGAAACGGTTTTGAAAAAACGGGATTTGTCAGTTTTCAGGGTCACTGATTTTGAAGTGCAGAATTGCTCAGTTTCCTTAAGACTGACTGTCTTCTAATAACTGTGACTTTGGCAAACTGACCAGTTTGTTATGTTTTTGGAAACTGTAACTTGGAATACGTTCAATACAATCGTACATACACACTGATGTGGAGTTTTCGATAATATTTACTTGAAGAGGCTTGTACACTTAAGGACGTAAGGACACAAGGGATCAGTTGTACATCATTGGCTTAGACAGTGGTTGAGTGGATAAGGATGTTTACACAAGAAAAACAGAACTGTGTCAAATATGTGTTTGAGCACATTATGCTTAAACACATATTTGACACAGTGCTGTTTTTCTGAGCTACTCTACAAACATATGATGACCTTATAGAATATGATGCATTGTCGTAGATTACACTATCTAAAAGTACATAGCTGAAATTAGCTCAGCCATAAACATCTACAGCAGCAAAATGCAACAGACACATTACTGTAGCAGTAATATTCCTATCCTAAAACATCAAATATATGAGTAAAACACTGAGAGCGACCATTTTTTCCTGCATAGTGAGCACTCATACTCTTGATACTCTAAACTGAATAAACAGACTAACAACAGAGGGGACAACACAGGTTCATGCTGTTTTACTTTGTTTACATTTGGCAGACCCTGCCACCTTTCTAGCTTCAAACAGTGTTCTGGGGACCTTATTTCCTCCGGATTTTTTTGTATTATTACCTCATTAATATTGCAAATATTAAGATTCCGAGTTTAGAATTTCTTCTCCAAAAACTACGTAATGCACCTTTAACACAAATCAAATGAGTGTAGCAGCTCTGACTGTGCAGAGGCTCACTTAAGCTCTTAGGTGAGCACAAACAGGTATTTGCATGTTGACTGGAGCTGCCTGTAAACATGCTCGTTGTGGCAAGGACGGATAAGCCCCGCCCCTCTCCCGCTATGCAAAATGTGATTGGTTGAAACGCTGTTGTCAAATCAGAGATTATGAAAGTTGCTGGGTGGGAACTACAGTAATACTACATAAGACAAAACACAAACAGTACAGAGTTACATAGGCAGTTTAGTAACAGGGAACCTAGCGTATGTTAAAGGTTTGTCGTGTGGATAGGGTCGGTTAATGTAGGGTTTATCAGCGACGCCGCTGGTCTGCTTTCATTTCTTGAGCTAGCTAGCCGGCTAACATAAACGGCTACTCCTACTGACATTTGACTGACACTTGGTGCATGAGGGGGCACAACTGCACTCAGAGGTGAGAGTAACTTTTATACGAAATCGAGACGCTTGTTTGGTAACATGGTAACAACTATAACCCTCTCCTAAGTGAGTCGTTTCAGTTGTATAATGTTGTGTTGGTTAGCTAATATATCGTAGTCAGAGCTGTCACCTTTGCACCAGCATGTTTAACAGCCAATTACTCCCAACTCCTCCCTTCACTGTGTCTCTTATCAGGTCGGACCGAGCAGCCACCGTAACGACATTAATATGACCGCATAAGAGCTGACACGAGAGGGAGGGTAAGATGGAGGCACCGGGCAGAAACACCAACTTTTCCCATGAGGGGGACCCGGT
The DNA here is from genome assembly GCF_040436345.1 of Pagrus major. Classification (NCBI taxonomy): domain Eukaryota; kingdom Metazoa; phylum Chordata; class Actinopteri; order Spariformes; family Sparidae; genus Pagrus; species Pagrus major. The sequence goes on from NC_133223.1 coordinate 17,701,291, forward strand.
CTTCTCCGCTCTCTCATCCAGCAGCATGTCCCTCGACAAGCTGTTCCCTGCTCTGTTGGAGTGCTTTGGGATAATACTATGCGGCTACATCGCAGGGAGGGCAAACATCATCACATCTACCCAGGCCAAAGGATTGGGGAATTTTGTGTCCAAGTTTGCCCTCCCAGCTCTGCTGTTCAAGAACATGGTACTGTTAGACTTTGGTAATGTCATCTGGCCATTTCTGTGGAGCATCCTCATCGCCAAAGTGTGTGTGTTTGTCATTGTGTGCGTCCTCACGCTGATAGTTTCCAGTCCTGATAGCCGCTACAGCAAGGCTGGGATCTTCTCAATATTTGCCACCCAAAGCAATGATTTTGCTTTGGGGTATCCCATCGGTGAGTATGATAATGCCTTTAAGCCTGCCACCCACCATGCTTTTCATTCACTGCTGCAACCGTAATCATGCGGTCCTGATGTTTGCCCATCCATCAAAACAGAAGCATGATTATTATCCATCTGTTACACCACAAACATCCACAGTCAACATTGTGTTTGTGCTAAAAATGTTCCCACACTGAGAGTGTAATCATTTCTGTGCCCAGATGGATTCATTGTTTTGTACTCACACACAAGGATTTGCAGAGATATAAACACATCACAGATCAACTTGTGAAACAATATGATTCACGATACATTTCCTACGATAACGATAGTGTCACGACACACAGCAATACATCATGATATCTGTCAAAGTGAAGAATAGAAAATCCCCCGAAAAAGGCAAAGTGCAGGATTACATTGTATTGTATGTATTGATTCACTGCATTGTGGTGTCATTTTCACAAAATGTGACATGAAATGAGACGAAACAATGTATTTAAAGTACATAGAGGTCAACACTATAGAGTACATAGTGGTTCAAGAGGAGGCAATATATGATATAGATATGATATATTGCCATATCAATATTTTGTCCCACCCCTGGTGTACGTTACCTGGCCCAATTGTCAAATCCCGAAGAAAAAGTAATGTTACTGTGCATTGATATTCTGATTACATGTTTAGTTTACAGACACGTCGGCTTCTCAGGCAAATATCAGATAAATAAACTAACCCACCCATGATTAAGAAATCAACAGTTACGCAAATTTCAAACAGAATGAACATTTATTACATCAGTTGTTCTGCAGTTCCAGTGAGCCAGAAGTTATAGTGACCTGGTCCATTTTTTTCTCACATTTGATAATGCAATAGTGACTTTTCCTGAGAGTATCCTGTATTTGCTTTTTGCTTTCAGCGACTAAAACCACACTGCCAGTTATTGTTCCTTTTCCACAAACGTTTAAAGTTCATCATTGTTCTGATTTCTCTTAAAAGTCAGAAGACAATGAGAGAACCATTTCTTACAGAGAAGTTTCTAAATCTAAAATTTATTTAGGGCCATTTCTTTAAGTGAGACTAACATTTTTATGGAGGGGTTTATCAAGGCAGACATGAGACATGACGACAAAGTGGAACTCTGGGTAACACTACAGCCCAGGATCCTTGTGTGTATATGTTTCTCACACACGAAAAACTGCATAAACCATAATATTTCATTACGTTTGTGCAGTTTTGTGTCTTTGCAACATTTTAGTGTGAAATTTAGGTCAAGCATTTGGTCTTGAACTCTTAACTGCATTTGCCCTACAAGTCAGATATGTCATATATAAGTATGCTTTGTCAATATTGAGCTGCTTCTTCTCTCTCCACAGTTGAAGCCCTGTACCAGAACACATACCCAGAGTACCTCATGTACATCTACCTGGTTGCACCTGTGTCCCTGATGATTCTGAATCCGATTGGCTTTGCCTTCTGCGAGATCCAGAAGTGGAAGAATCAGGAAAACCGCCAGCAGAGCAAACTCCGGATCATGGGAGTTGTAGTTTTTCAGGTCCTGAAGAACCCTATAGTATTCATGGTTGTCATCGGCATCATCGCCCACTTTGTCCTGCACCAGACAATCCCTCCCGTCTTGGCTGAATTTGTGGATGGCTTGGCCAACTCTTTCGGAGGAGCAGCTCTGTTCTACCTTGGCCTGTCCATGGTGGGCCAGTTGGGGAAACTAACCAGATCCACGGTTGTGACGCTGATATTACTGACTACAGCAAAACTGTGAGTGGAAAAATCTAGCTAACCTATACTGCACTTAATGTTCATTTTGTACAATAGGTGATTTAGTGTTATCACACAGCTTCTCTTTTAAATAGAGTATAAAGAGTCAGTGGGTTAAAGGTTTCTAAAGTGTTCTCAAGATGTTGTTTTGTGCTGATTGTTTTGGTGACTCAGGCCTTTCTCAGACCACAAGCCTCTTCCCAAACAGATTACATGTTAAGAGGTCTGAGGAGTGAATAGCATGATAATAATTAGAGTATATAAATATTTTATAAGCATTTCTCAGCATCTAGTTACCTCATGATCTTTTGGTTTGACTTTCAGGTTGCTAATGCCCCTGATTTGTAAGGACATGGTGGATCTGCTGGACAACAGCAACACCAGCGCTTTGAACCACTCAAGCCTCTCCAACTATGCCTTTCTTTATGGAGTGTTTCCCACTGCACCAAGTGTGGGCATCTATGCTGTCTATTACAACGTAGAGCTAGAAGTTGTGAGTTGTTTACATCTACCATCCAACTTGCCATTCAGATACTGTATCATTTTTTCCTTTTTTCCTCACTTTTTAATTCTTCTTCCTAACAGGTCACCTCTGGGATGGTGATCAGCACTTTCCTCTCAGCTCCCATCATGTACGTTTCTGCCTGGTTACTCTCAATCCCTTGGACGGATCCTCAGCATTTGATGAACTCATTGCAGAATGTCAGCTTTAACATAAGCATAGTGAGCTTAGTGGCACTGGTAAGTACCGTATGTAAGCTTGTTGTTGGCTAATCTTTAACTGCCTTCTTATCAGCTGGTTGTTAGGTTTGTTGTATTATCTCAGTATGTGGAAAATGACAGAGGCCAAACTAAAATCAAAATAGCTTCATAAATATTTGTTATAGCGTGTTCCACTTCATAGCTGAAATTTATTTGAGCTGCCATGATTTAAGAAAGCACGAGTCACTTTTAATGTTACACATCTCCCGTTCTTCTGATGTTACAGTGTAGTGAAATGCAAATACATGACTTCTTGTTCAATGTTGAAACAACTGTAGAAGGTTAATTTTAGAAGGCTCAGTCATTTAGAGGATGTGTGAGCAAACAGCTGCTATACTGGCAGACTTACTTCCTCATTTATTCTTACTTTCAGCCTTTTTTTAAGGAACCTGTAACTTGTTGCTAAGAAAGTTTTTGCAGTGATATAACATTTGTGTTTGTATTCAACATTATCTTATTATTTAGTTGTCTTCTTCACTGTTTGTTTCAGTCTGTTGAATAAGCAGCCAGCAATGTTAAAATTCTAGTATTAATCATCTGTGCTAAAGTCTTTGTGTTGGTAACCATGTGTTTTCTCCTACAGGTGTGGACAATTGTTGTCATGTTTTTGAGTAAAAAATTCAAGAGGTTACCTCACATGTTCACAATCAACCTGTTCTTGGCACAGGTGAGCACACTTGCACATACTTTCTAAATTGATTTTATTAGCCATGAATGAAATCTCCCTGTGGATTTAAGTTGCTGTTAGTAAATGCCTGTATTTTTGTTACGGTGCGGTCTCTAGTTTCTGACTTGTATTGGGATGATCGTGTGGAACTTCGTGGTGAAAGAAGACAACTTCGTCGGGCAGGTCCTGACTTTCACATTGTTATGCACCTCACTCTACAGCAGTTATCTATGGCCAGGTATGCTGAGTATTCACACAATAAACTGTCATTTCATTTGTCTCGCTGAGCTGTAAACTCTGAAGTTTAATTGCTCATTATAATGGCGTATTTTGTCCTTTTAGGCTTGATAGCACTCTCTCTTGTGCTCCTGAAAAAGTTTGAGGATCTAAAAGTTTCCCCGGGCGTGTTCATCATTGCAGGCTGGGGGTGAGTCGCCATAAGAGAGGAGTAAAGAAACCAAACTAGGCTGGTTTCCCTGGTCTATTCAAAGTTGGAGTATGTGCCCTAAAGGTTTATTCTTGTGTTAAACAGTTTAGCTTAAATTAATTTTTCATGACACATGAACGGGTTCCACCCAAAACTAAGATTAGGTGATTTTACAAGTGCAATGATGCCTCACTTTAAAAATGTAAACGATCCAACAAAGCTATTGAAAATGTTAATCTGCAATTTAGTGTCTTGGAGCTGGTTTATATTATACTGTTGGTGATTTTGTTGTGCAATTTGTCTTTTTTACAGGATTCCAACTTTTGTAACTGCTGTGTTGCTCCTTTCTGGGCAAAAAATGTCTGACACAATTGACTCAACATTCTTTTATGGCAAACAACAGGTAACAACATAACTCAGAAATAATTTTACAGTTTTCTGTCAGTTAAGAAATATTTTTTTTTTTACCAGCAGATAATTACTTAAAAGTCTGTATTTGCCTTCTTCAACAGTTAATCTGCACCGCAGTTGTACTTGCCCTCAGTATACTGCTCGGTGGTGGCTCTTTGGTGTTTCTCAGTAGAGGAAGTTGGGCTGAAAATGACCAAGTCCATGAGGGAAACTCTGCAGAGAATCTTGTGACTGAAGTTGAACCAGAAAACCAGAGTCTGTTTGAGCCAGTCAGCACATCAGGAGGCCCCAACAGAGGTACTTTCTCTCATGCAGACTATTTATCTCAGATTTTGTTGTTGTTTTGATGTTTGAACATGTCTGTATAATAACACTGAATGATGACCAGGCTGCCAAGTACAACAGTTTGGTCATTAAATCACAGCACATGATATTCACTGGAGCACAGAGAGGCATTTCTCACATATGAAAATGGTTTGTCAGAACTATCAATGATCCAAAGTCAGTACTAACACTTATCTACATGTTGTCTACAGAAAACTGCCACGCAGGCAATACAACTTCTGCTTAATGTACATCCCCCCACAGATAACTTACAATTACATGAGCAGAAAAACACTTCTGCAATTATGAAATAAACAGTGACTAGTCAAAGTAATTGATGTCCTTATCTGGAGGAAACAAGTTACTGATAATCTTGGTTCCTTATTTAAAACAAGGCAACACTGAACACATCATCTCTCTCAAAAGATGCTGTCAAAACACATAACTTGGTAACACTCTCTATTAGGGTACACATATTAGCCATTAACTAGTTGCTTATTAGCAGCATATTAGCTCTGTATAAGTCATTAAAGAGCACTGATTAATGCCTTGTTCTGCATGACCATATTCTACAACTACTAGGCATTAACTAAGAGTTTTACCTCAAAGTAATCACTGCTTATTGATAGTAAGTAGTAAGTAGTAGTTAAGATCTTAACATGCTCTGCGCTGTGTGGGCCTTATAAAGTGGTAGCACCACATGTCATGTAACAAAACACAAAACTACGAGTGTTAACTGTGTCTAAATAACTCTAAATTAAGTCTTTCTAACTCAACTCAAACTAGTGAATTACTTATGAGCAAAACCTAATTTGTGCTTTATAGAGTAACTAGTTAATGGTTAATATGTGTACCCTAATATAAAGTGTTGTTACCTATGACTCTTGAGCCTCCTTGGCTAAAGCTTGTGTCACTTTGATAGGTGAGATGTCAAGAAATGATTTGTTAGATTAACTGGTGTACTATTACCTGCATGTGGCAACTGAATTATGGTTCACTTGAGATTCCTGTTGGTAAAATATCATGGTCACAGTCATGATGCAAACCAGTACTGCAAGTGTTGAATGGAAATGCTTATTAATAATATTGATGCCATTTGTATGATACTAGTTCTTTACTGCAAAGCATGATTCTAACATCTATTGCAACAAGTCCAGTGGTTTAATCAGAGGTAAATACAATATAGTAGGAGCTGCTGAATATTTCACAAAGGTAAAGTTTATTGAAGTTGCATGAAAACATCCCTGTTAACTCAAGATATTTTTTATGTCCACCAATTAAATGTAAAACTACAGAATACTTTTAGCTTTATTATGGTATTACATCCTGTATTGTATTACTTGCTCTTTGCTCCTAGTGTGAACTGGGAGGATATTATAGTTATATGTTAGAGAATCCCTCTAACTTTTATCACATTGTTATCAGAGTGCCTCATATGTGACTGTGTACCACCCCAACCGATGCCTGACATGATTATCAGCACAAATATGAACAACACACCAACCACCATACCAGGTATTGTGTTCATTTTAATTCTGTGAGATTTAAAATGCATAAAACCCAAATGTAAAACCTATCAGCACAGAATATCCATCATCATATAACCTGTGTTGGAAGAATGTACAGCTTATCTCCAGAAGTAAAAAAATTCAGTGTTTCACAATCTGTGTTCTGCTGCCACCTGCAGGTCAGTGTGAGAACAGGTGTGAGTCCACAGACTGCCTGCTGCTCCAAGTGGAGGAGCTCCAACAGGTCACAGATAGACAAGCGGCCCGTCATTTGCTCTTAAGTCTGCTTCTGACAGTCAGCTTGCTTGCTGTGAGTAAACTATTAATCAGTTCGTTGTTGGCTACTAAATGAATCAAATTTGGCTGTGGGAAACACTGATAAGACATTTTTCGGCATTTTCTGACATAAACATAACAGCTAATCGATAAAAAAAGAAAATAATCTACAAATTATCAACAATGAAAATAATCAATAGTTGCATCCCTAATTATATACTGTATATCTCAAACATAAAATTAATTAGTCTTAATTCCTGTCACGACAGAACTTGGCCAGCTGCTTGTGGCTGCTCTTTAACAGTGTTCCTGGTCGACTCTACTTGGAGCTGCAGTTCTTCTGTGCTGTGGCCAACTTTGGACAGGTTGGTGTCCCAGATACTATAATACCAAGAATGTGAGCATTAATTGTTACACGATATCAGTGTGTCATGACATGTGTTCTGTTTCCAGGGTTTTATCTCCTTTGCTCTGTTTGGGCTGGACAAGCATTTGATTATACTGCCATTTAAGAAAGGGTAAAGAACATTTAGATGCTAAAAGAAATTTGGTGTTCTTTTTTTATAAACACACCATACTGTATGTACTGAGTATATAATCCATGTTTTCACTATACTTAACAGTGACCATGCAATATTTTGTTTTTGTGAATGGTGTTTAGGTTACACAAACTGTGGTACGGAAAGAAGCAACAAGAGCAGCCGCAGACTGATCTACCCGAGGATGTCAGGATGACCTGCATCCAGTTCACCAAATACCACAAAGACCAGTGTTGTCAAGACATTGTTAAAAAAAGAAGGTGAGAGCACAGAGTCTTACTACTGCTCTGGTCAGAGGTTGATGAGAAACTGTCTTGAATAAACATGTTCCCTGATGTGTAGAAAAACAAACCATAATAACCATTCACATACCACAATAATACCACAAAGGATTTCTTATAGTTTCAGTGCATGTGGGCTCTTGTCTTCTTCTTTGACTCATGGCTATCCTTAAAGAGGGAACAGACCTTTGGGTGAATGCTTCTTTTGACTTTCAGGTGTGGGAGAAAGACTATGGTGGACTGTTTCCTTGGCTGTGAACTGGTGGAGTGGCTGCAGCAGGTGGGCTTAGCTCAGGACCTCGGCGAGGCGGTGCTGTACGGAACCCGGTTACAGCAGGGTGGTGTGCTTCAACACATCAACCAGGAATACGACTTTCAAGACAATCGCCTTTATTTCATCTTTATTGCATGAGACACAAGGGACAAGTACTTTTCTTCTCACCAAAGTTAAATGGCATTTTTTTTTGTTAAAAACACTGACCTCTGAAGAGTACCTAACTGAAACCTGACATCCTGGTCAGTTCAGCACAATGTAGTATGTAGTATAATGTATCAGGTGCTGGAACAGACCACAGCTGACTGATGCATGGGCCAGTGCATAATGCATTGTGTGGAGTTGGTGTAAAGGGAATTAACAGAGTATAGGTTAAATCATTTTTTAACCGACTGTGTCTTATTTTTGCAGTTTTAAATTAATATTTCATTCAGCAGGTTAAATGCTGAGATCTTGAATTGTGGCGATATTGCTACAACAGTCAGTCAGGACAGGAACATAAGCTGTCAGATGATCAGATATACAGTAACACTGAGATAAAACCCAAAGTGGGAGTAAATTAAATGGCAGATTGTGTGAAAAAACTACACTGTCTAACTTATCAGGAAGTCAAATTCTAAATGATGTCTACAACAGACAGATTGGATAAGAATTTTAATATTTAACACTTTTAGTTTATTTACTTGTCAGACAGTCTGATTGTGTTCTGGTGAGTAAAATATTAACTTGATAGGTTTGATGGACAAAACTCCAAAAATAAGAGCCAAGATGTTTTTTGTGCATTTTCAAGAATAACATAACTAACAGGTATTACTGCTTTTAAAGGGCTACTGTCTTTTAAAGGCTTTTTTGCAGACATTTTTCTTTCAGTCAATATTTGCACTTTCAGTTGTTTTATTTTTGTTGTATAAGCAATAATGCACAAAGGGTTGCCTTATAAACCACATTATAGGTGCAGGCAAAAAAATCCCACTCCTTTTCTGAATGTATTGTTCTTTCACTGGGACACTTGAGTGTCTACAAAAGCAACTTGCCAAAGAAAAAAAAAAGGGAAGATGTGGTTAAATCTTAATCCATTTTTCAGAGTTTGTTTGCTGTCAGTTTAATGTTTGATTTCAATACTTTCACAAGTTAATTAACTGGCTGGACCAGTATTGTACCTTCGATAACCTGCAGTTTAACATGACTTGGCATCAATAGTGAACAGTAGTTACACTGGGCTATGTTAGCTGTATCTCAATACACCATTTCAACAAACAACCTGCCAGTTAATATAGACATTTTGCATGTGTCTCTGGCCATGTTTACATTGTTTTATTATTTATTTTTTAAAAGGGACAACAAAAAAAGCAAACTGCCATTTGAAAATTTCAAAAAGCCATAATAATTAAAAATGTATATGAGTCTCAGAACTCAGGGAGCAGTGATGTAATGTGCTTATTTGAAAGTGTTCAACTCGACTTTGAAAACATTTTATCCTCCTCCACAAAAACTCCACTGAACTTTAAGCTGCTAAAATGCGAGCTGCTGTAATTCATTTTTTGTCTCTCAGGTATATAGAGAACTAACTCAGCTAAATTAATCATTTTTGTGGCTTTTAAAGTGCAAAAGTTTGTGTATATTATTTAAATCAATCACAATGAGAAATGGTGTGTTAAAAACAATCTTTTTATTCTGACAAAGGCTGCATATTTATAGTATGAATTTGTTTTGAAATAAATCTTATTTTCAAACCCTCAAGTCACATATCTCACAATGAATTTGTTCTGTGTTCAATGATGATGGTCAATGATTCAATACATCAACACTCCATTCATTAGTATCCTGGGCTGCTAAATTCAATTTACTCATACTTGACTAAAAGGTAAACTGCAGAGACATGTAGTGCTCCTGTCACTCTTGAGGACTGTTTTGTGCTTCCTCTCATCTTTTACCGTACACAGCTATTTCCTCTTTAACAGATTCTGAGAACAGATTCACCAGAAGGTCAGGTTCTTCAACACCGAGTGAAAGATGCTCCTCCATCTCTGTCATCTTTTCCTTCTCTAGCTGCCTCATACTCTCCGTGATCTTCTTCCCTCTCTCCTATAGAAACAAAAGAACATTTTCAGTACAGTAAACAAGATAAGCCAAATTAGAAATTTGGGGCGTCAGTTAAATTTTTTAAACCTTTTTGGAGTCAATGATGGCAGCCACCAGCTCGTGTTTGACAAACAGCTCATGTTTGCGGTCAGGTTTGCTCTGGAAGCGCGGTTTCTTCTTCACGGGGTCATCTGCACCATAACTGGGAGAAGTCGTCTCCTTCAGCGGTTTGAGGTATTTCACAAAGATGAAAGGTTTGAATACAGACCTGTTGTACCAAAGAATAAGTTATTAAATCATCAGCAACTGCTGTGAAAATAAATAAAAGAAGAGGTGAGACCAGGCTGTGTTACCTTTCAGGGTCTGGAGTTGCTGTGAAATAGTGAACCCCTGGCAGAGAGGGATCCTTGGGTATCACTGACACCATGCTTCCTGTTGTCATGAACATGCCCTCCATGTTGATGCCACTGTCTTTATCTCTCAGGATATCCATCATGATCTCAGCAGTGATGTGACCTTCAGTAAATAAATTAACACGGGAAGAAGTCATTTAACTTTTTCCTCTTGTGTGTCAACAATGCACCATGGGGTGAGCTTTACTAACCTTTGCTCTTTTCCAGCAACTTCTTCCCCTCACAGTATCGGTTCCCAGCTTCTTCTATCCTGGCTGTAGTCATGAAGGAGTAGACTGTGGCAAAGTTGAACTGGGTCTTTCCATCCCACCAGCCCTTGCTTCGTGCATATTCCCTCATTCCAGGATGTTCCTTGTCTATCTTGGTCGTTATGCCGTACTGGTTGGAGATGTTGCGATATCCATCTAGAGAAGTGTAAAACAAGATGATTGTAGATGCATCACATGTAACGACATTATTTATCTACTTCAGATTCTTAGGTATTTTAAGCTGACTGTAACTATGACCACACAGACCACTAAAGCTTCTGACCTGTTTAGAAATTTTCCATGGTGTCTTTGTGGATTTCATTATGGCTGGTTTCAAATGAGCACCTATCATTAGTATTCTTTCTCTGATTACCTTCCACTCTCTCTGCTGCCCAGTACTTCCCCGATGTTTCCAGCAGCCAGGCCTCGGTCCTGTCTGAGATGAGGAAGCTGTTGTGGTAGGTGAAGCCGGACTCATCCTCCATGCAAGATCCTCCCTGTCCGTATTTCTCCAGCAGCTCGGTAATGACATCCACGGCTCTCTCAGCTGTGTCGGCTCTCTCAAGTGCAAGCCTGGAAAATTGTAGAGTCACAGGTTAATGGTTTACCTTCATCTGGCTCAACAGAGGCTTGGCACTACAAACACTTTGCTCTTACCTGACGAGATCCATGCCGAGAAGAGCCTCGTCACCATCAGCACTCTCTCTGCCCCACACCGCTTCATTCCCAACACACACTTGATGCTCATTGGCACCCATTTCTGCCCCCCACAGCCAGGCCGGTTTGCTCAACACGACTGCATAAGTGTGTGGGACCTGCTCAATCTCTATGTATGTACACTGTTGACAGGAGGGACCAGACACAGGGGGACAAAGTGTTAATGGTTATCCAATGGCACCTTCACCAGGGAGCAGTGTGGGGAAATTGAAGGTTGGAGGGCAATAACACGCTGTCTGTGTCACCTACCTCCACCTTCTCTCCTGCATTGTATTCTGTGGCAGGAAAATACACCACCTCCTGGACTTCATCACAGGGCCTGTCAGAGTTTTTCCCAAAAATGATGCGTTGTCCCTCAGTGGAGGGGGGCAGAGCCACGAAGGTGTCACAGGAGGAGGGGAGCATTTTCAACCTCAGATTTACAGAAAGAAAGACTTGATTAGGCAGGTGGCATAACTCGTATTTACTCAACAGATTTAAAGAGCATAGTTATCTTAGCATGAGTAATCAATGCACAAAGTTCAGATTCAGAGCAGCTGACTACATGTTTACATTAAGTGTGCTGTTTAAAGCTAAATGTGCTGCGACCTATTCATCTTCACAACAGGATAGCCTTACCTGTGGCTTCCAGTCGTATCGAGCACAGTCTGTCTAAGTTTCTAGTTTCATTTCTGTCTCCAGCTCTGTGGATCACAGTGACAGTTCACGTCCTGTGACGCTGAGCAGGGCAGTCACGTGACCGAGCGGAAGTCAGTTTCATATTCGTAGTTAAACCAGAGGAACATATAATGTGGATTTTCACACATTCACATTTTTACATTATTTATTTGTTTAATCAGCACTCCTCAATCTAGATTATTGCAATAGGTAAAGCTGATAGTACTTTATTTTATTGTATTTTATCTCATGCATTTTTATTTTTAATATTAAAGTTGTTTTTCCCCCCCAGAATTTAATCATGAAATAGGAAACAATCAATGAAGTATTTCTGATTCTGATTCTGAATTTCAGAGAAATGATTACTGTCTAAGTTCATCTTAATTTAATCTGCCTTTTCCCCATTATGGATATAGATTAAGTATTTCTGTGAAGGAAACGTCAATTTATACCCCTGTAACTATAAAAAACAATCAAATGATTTAGCTTTTTGCTTATATATCCCATAATTTAACAACACAGATGTGGGGTATGGAAGCCCATTTCTGCCAAAGTTAAAGGGAAACAAATGATGAAAACTTAGTCCATAGTAAGTCATATTTATTAGATAAAAAAATCAGAAATAATTAGAATATAAAAGACGAAATTATGAGATAAAAAGTCATAATCATGAGATAAAAAGTCATAATATTATGAGTTATATTGTCAAAAATATGAGATTAATAAACATAACAATATTGACTTTTAATCTACTTTTGTATGCCATAATTTCAATGTTTTTTTCTCCCGTTGTGTCGACTTTTTAGACATAACTACAAAAATGACTTACGATGGGAATATAATTTTTCATCAAGCTCTATTTACATTTTTTCTTTTTTCTTTAATGATTTTGACACAGTGCAGCAGCTCCCTCTTAACACCAACATAGAACCGACTTCATGCAGACGGGTTTGTTTAGTCCAGAAGGTGGCGGTATTTCTCCTGCGCGCTGTTCCCCGACAACAACAAACGAAGAAGAATTTGTTTACATGCGAGGAGGAAGCTACGCTAGCGACCCTGTTAGCATAATTTAACGCTACGGTGCCAACTCAGTTGGCGTTATAGGCTTACAGCCATGGGGAAGTCGTTTGCGAATTTCATGTGTAAGAAGGATTTTCATCCTGCGTCGAAGTCAAACATCAAAAAGGTGAGCGCTAGCTACAGTTTGAGACTAGAGGACATCAGACTAGCCGCTAGTTAGCCTTAGCAAGAGCTACCGCGATATACTTTGATAGTTAGCTACTTTAGACCCCAGAGTATACGGCCTAATGTATATGAATCATGATTGTTGACAGCACATCTAAACTACATTGGTTGTTTGAACCGTTAAGTTGTCTATTAATATATGTAGTTCGGTTTTGAACAAAGCTATTGCTACAGATAATCCTAGCTAATCCAAAGGTAACCTGCAGTGTTAACTAGCTTTTATTAGCACACTTCTGTGTAATTGGCTTTAGATGTATAGTGAATCTAAATATTCTGAGCAAGACTTCATAGTTTTTCGATCGGGATTTGTTTGATTGAAATCTCTACATGTCAAAGCAAAAGTTGACCAACCATGGCCCTGCGCTAAGCGTGAGGAACGACACCCCATAATTAAGTTTTTATGGGGGAAGAATAATCAACGAGACTCATAAAAGTGCTCGGCGTTTTCATATTTTTTATACTATGTTAACTTTTAATACATTTTTTAATAATACATTTTATTTGTACAGCGCTTTTAAAAACTCTCAAAGACACTTTACAAGAATAGAATACATACAAGAATACAAGAATACATATAATAATAATACATAACAGAACTTTTGCCTGCTGTTCATATTTGCCTATTGATTTAATGTGGATTATGGGATGTAATGTGGGTGTCAGTGTTGTTTGTAGATGCTGCACTGTTGAATGTCCTCCTGAGTGTGTTTAAATGTGCACCAAGCGACTAGCTCCTAGTACAACATAGTAGCTGTCAATATTACTGTACATTATCTGTATACAACTCACGAATTCATTTTAAAAGATAAAATAAATTTTTTCATGTTTGGATCATTATTTTGTTCTATTGCTGCAACTGATTATGACTATTAACTACTAATTACTATTCTATAATTACCAGGTATTTGTCAAAATGCCCATCACAATGTCCAAGAACCCAAGCTGATGTCCTCAGATCCACTTCACTATCACATTATTGTTACTAACTAAAGTTCAAGACTTGACGAAAGTCAAAGAAAAGCAGCAAATCTTCACATTGGGAAGCTGAAACTATTTATGGTTTGGGGTTTTTGAAAAATCATGACCATGATGGTGCTGAAATAGATGTCAGTGATTGCATGTAGGGCTGCACAGGTATTGATCAGACTTGTATCAAGCTAACACGTAATATATGGGTCCGTCTGTCAGGATAGTAGGGAAATGCAAAGTCAAGCAGAATTTGTGCTGTAATCACCTTTTCTCTTCATCTCACAGGTATGGATAGCAGAACAGAAACTGACTTTCGAGAAGACCAAGCAAGAGGAGCTCATGCAGGCTTATCTGAAAGAGCAGGACACCTACAACAACAGGTTAGATAAATACTGCAGAACACTGCTACACAATGAAACCATGCGTCCCCTACAAAACTGCTTTCTGAATAACAGATTTGATTTGTAGTGTTTTTAGTGTAATAATTAATCACACATGGATAGAATAATTCTTACGTTTTTATTAGAGACTAATTGACATTTTCTGAAGAGCTCTTCCCACTTGATAGTTTAACGTATTGTTTTCTTACTCCTAGGTTGTTGATGGGGGATGATCGTGTTAAAAATGGCCTCAATTTCATGTACGAGGCTCCACCTGGAGCATCCAAAGGTAAATTACTACAGTTATCCGATCTGATTGTGATCCCTGCTGACATTATGTTTATTACCAATCTCAAACACCAGGTTTTTGGCAAATAGCGGTTTAATATGTGTTTATTTGTTTCTTTTTTCCTCGTAATTATCTTCTGCACTCAAGAGGAGAAGAAAGAGGTATGGTAGAGAAAAAAAACAAACCTTTATAATTCCACACTAAGTTTGCATTGAGAACAAGAAAGGTTTACACACTAGAAGTCATATAGAAAATGTTTGTTTTTCAGGAGGGGGAAGACGAGTACAAATTTGAGTGGCAGAAGGTGGCTCCTCGAGAGAAGTAGTTGATTTTATTCACAATGAAATTTTCCAAGCATACTGTCCAGTGCTCTTCCATAATTTTCATTCTTTTTATCCTCAATTTTTTCATGTAGGTATGCAAAGGATGACATGAATATCAGAGATCAGCCATTTGGAATCCAGGTGTGTGACTATTTTTATTAACAAAGTGTATATTGCACCAGTGATACTCAACTATTTAGTTTTTCTCATATTTTTGCTTTTCTCTTGTGAAATACTGACTACTTTCATCTGTCTGGGTCCCTGGAATTCTTGAAATAAAACGTAAAAGGAAAAGTCATGCTTTGGTTGCATGTTTAATCTCAAACCATAACCTGTGACTTGGGGTTACATGTAGACAGTGACGTGGTACTAAAAAATACACTTAAAATAAATCATATATTACAAGTTCTCAAAAATAAAACTAGAATCAAACGCTTTAATGGAATATATTTTTCCTTCGTAATTAGGTGATGCAATTATTTAACGATACAGAGAGTGTTGTTTTGTTTAAATCATTATGCTCCCATGATTCAGAGTAATGTCTGCTGTTAACTTTCCAGGTGCGCAACGTGAGATGCATCAAATGTCACAAATGGGGCCACGTGAACACAGACAGAGAGTGTCCTCTGTACGGACTGTCGGGTATCAATGCCAGCTCGGTGGACCCGGAGGAGGCAGCAGGTACCATCAGTTTAAACATGTTCCCCTGCAGTTTTCTGTGTGGCAGTTTTATCAAAGTGATTACATGTCATTGTAATACATGTGAACAGACCACAACTATTTTATATTTATATGATATTTTGATGTCATTGAATTACACATGGATAATTAATGAATGAATGTAAGCATCAGTAGATAAGCACATGTCAACTTTATCATACAAATATTTGAATCACTCACAATTACAGCAGCAACAATTAATTAATTATTAGCTTAGTTGTCAACTATTAAAGTAATCAGCAACTATTCTGATAATCAATTAATCAGTTTTAGATTTCTTTGAGGGGGAAAAAAAGTTGAAACTGTCTGATTCCAGCTTCGTAAATGTGAATATTTTCTGGATTCTTTGCTCCTCTGTGACAGCAAACTGAATATCTATGAGTTGTGAACAGAACAAGATATTTGAAGAAGTCATCTTGGGTCTCTGGGAAACCCAAACAAAAAACTATTTGTTTAATCAAGAAATTATGAACAGATCAATGAAATGAAAATAATTATTAGTTGGAGTATTAAAACTTTAATGAATATATAGCTGAATATTTATATGTAGACATTTTACCTGCTGACATTGGTTCTCCCCCCCAAAATATATATATATATTCAATATGAGTTGTTGTAAAGGAAGAACTGAAAAATAACTATATAAAAGAAGAAACAGGCAACCAGAGTATCTGTGCTACTTGATTTTTGTGACCAGTGAGTTAGCTCCAGTCTGACACACTCTTCGCAGCAGCTACACCTACTGTATCTTTCCTCCCGGTTTCAGCTGGAGCTCCCGGGCTTGAGCTGATTCTGAGTTCTGCAATCAGCGAGTAGAGTTGTAAAGTAATAATGTTTACCCTGGGAGAGTCCAGTCAGTGCATGGTGGTGTTGATGGTGGAGTGCTGTAATGGTCCCCCTCCTGCGCCGACAGAAAAAATGTAATTATTGTGTATTCTGATTCCCCTAACTGCTGCTTTGGCAGAGAATGATATTGTATGATTTGCTCAGCCGGAAGTGGAGTGAGTTGATTTGATGTCCCATTCTGTTAACAAAGCCGCCCCCTGAAATTCCCACTGTGGAGATAGTGGTTGGCAATGGTTTGACATCAATGGGACTCTGAGGCTGTGATTTGTGCTAACAGGTCCGTCGATGCACCCCTCGGAGTTAATGGCGGAGATGCGAAACAGTGGGTTTGCCTTGAAAAAATGTGTCCTTGGTAGGAATTCTACGGTTTGTGATCCATCGCAGGTAATTGTCTGTCTCGCACTCCCATCTTTGCACAAATAGGACGATGTATACGAACACAAACACCTTCAGAGAGAAAAGACTAGCTATGTCTGTAGAATATATAAATACTGCAAATGGGCAACTTGAGTGAACAGATTTTTATTTTATTTTTTAAAGGTGCTTTAGTGATGTACTTGCATATAGATTTGCTCAAATTTGCCTTCAAGAGTCGTATTTATCTTTATATTTTATTGCTGATTCAATGAGCTGTGCACTTTTACAGGACTATGTTGCCAGCGATGAAGAGGACGATCCCGAGGTGGAATTTCTGAAGTCCTTAACGACCAAGCAAAAACAGAAGCTCCTCAGGTAAACAGTGTAGATCGATTTACAAATTCTTCAAGATCTTCATAAACTGATTTTTTTTTATGCCTAAACAAACTAAATAAACAAACTCTCTTTGTTTTCATGACTGAATAAACAAACTGACCTTGAAGGACAACACAATTTCATACTTGTCTACTTTGTTTATATTTGGCGGACCCTGCCACATTTCTATCCTTATTTTCCTCTGAGAACAGCTTGTGTTTTCAGTTATGGGGAAAAAAAATATTTCTGAGTTTGTGTTGTTACTTCAATAATATTGTAAATATTTAAATTCTTTCTCAAAAACTACATAGTGCCCCTTTAAATAAATAAAAGCTTCAATGAGTAGATTTGGTTGTTGCACCCAAATTAAATAATGTTTTTTTAACATTGTTTGAATATTTTTTAGCCTCATATCGATAAAGAAATCAGAGCGGACATCTCAAATGATCTGATGAATTATTGATGTTTTCTTATTAATTCATTTTGAATCAGCTGATTTTTTTTATTAGCTTGTTACCTTAAACATGCTTAAGTACTTTCCTTAAACTCTGCTGTGATTCATAAATGTTATTATGCTAATGTCGTGTTGGACGATGTTAATTAAATGTTTGTGTTGTGCAGAAAACTCGACCGCCTGGAAAAACAGAAGGCAAAGAAGAAGAAGAGCAAAAAACAAAAGAAGAAAAGCAAAAGAAAGCACAAGAAAAAGCACGAGAGTAGTGACAGCTCGAGTGACTCCTCCAGCAGCAGCAGCAGCAGCAGCAGTAGCAGTGATAGTGGTTCTGATTCAGACAGCCATGGCAAGTTCAAGAGCCAAAAGAGAAGGAAGAACAAGAAAAAAGATCCCTGTCGGGATAACAGCTCTAAGAGCGAGCGGCGAGTCAAGAGTCAAAAGGCCTCCTCTCATAGAAGCAGGTCACGGAGCCCTCACACCAGACACAAGCGGCCTGAAGAGGAGTCCGGAGATTACAAGCAAACAAGGACAGAGAGGGGAAGGAGCAGGAGTCGACATCGCAGCCCGGAGAACAAGAACGAGCCGGAGGGAGGTCAAGAGAGAAGGAGACGCAACAGCAGGGACAGGCAGAGACCTAGCAGCTCCAAGTCTGCCGTGGACAGAAGTAGGAGCCGCGAGAGAGGCAGGGAGGACAGAGGTAAAGACAGGCGTCACAGCAGAGATGGGGAGAGGAACAGAAGCAGCACAGATGGAAAGAGAGGCAGAACAGCAGATGGGAGGAGCAGAAGCAGGGAAAGGAGGAAGGAAAGAGAGGGCAGGGGACGGAGCAGGAGCAGAGAGAGAGGAGAGAGGAGTCAAGACGGAGCAAAAAGAAGACACTGACAGAAAATATTGACAAAACATGTGAAATGTTTCAAATGTTTTCTGTCATGTATTCTCTGTAGTCACAATATGTAAAACTGCATATGTTGTGCGCTGATCTCTTTTTCCTCCAGTAGAGGGAAGCAGTGCCCAGAAAATGTGTGGCTGCAGCTCACTGCTCTCCTGTGTTGTCCTGTGCGACTGTATGAAAGGCTCTAAATTAATTGATTACCATTAGAAGCAATTTGCAGCTGTGATCCGTTGATGGGAAAATGTTGGACTCGTTTTAATGGTCACTTGGCCACAAGAAAGACGATTTCTGTTGCTGCAGGTTTTTTTTTTTTTTTTTTTTTCAATCTTTCATTATTGTGTTTTTTTTGAAAATGACATTGTTTGCTGTAAAGCTTGTTGATTCCTGAGAAAAATCAGGACTTTTATTTTCTGATTAAATTTTTAACCACCTCAATTTATTGTGTTTTTATTGCAGAAATGAAACAAATGACAGACAGCGTCAGAAATCAGATGGAAATTGAGATGTTGTATTTGTCTGTTGAGTGATTACCGTCAATTGGCTTTAAGCTCTGGCCACTTTTGCATAAGCTAATCTATTTTTTAAATGATATTTATACAATTCTCAGGTCATAAATTTTCCCTTAATGATTAGACATAATGTGCATGTTTCCTCGAAGCTGTGAAATACGACCTGCTGGGTTTTTACGGGCGTCAAATTCACACAAAACAAATATGATTCCTGTCCAAATATGCGGCGAGTAAACGCAGCCAATACTAGAATCCAAACAAAAGCAACCAGTGGCGCCAACAGGATGAAATAAAAAGATATATTTAATTTTTTTAGTAATGCAAGTATTTATATTTTAAACGGGAAGAATATGTATAATTTCAATTATCATATTTTAAACCATCAGACTAAATTGGACATTTCTTTCTTCTTTTTAATTATTTTTTTTTACCTGAAATCACATATTTCTGTAAACTCGAAAAACATTTTTGCCCTAAATTAAAAAAAATGTCAATTCATTTTTTTTATTTTTTTTTTCTAATCTAAAAACACATTTCCTTCTCTCTCCTCTACAAGCATAAATTTCCACATTTCTGCTGTCAAGTGTTGCTTCTGGTTTTATATTTAGATGAAAAGTCAAATTGGCGATCTAATTTGCTAGTTTTCACTCTCTGGCCGTTTCCTCGAAGCCGCTGTTGCACAAAAGGAAATGAAAATAATTTCCCTCTATTGCCTTCTGGTCAATTTAACATCCTCTTCAAATAAAAAAAAAAAAGGAGAGGGGTGTCTAGATGAGATGCTTTTCCCTGACGTATTCCCAGTCCCGGACTCACGCTGTAATTATTCCCCGGCTCTCTCTTTTGAGAGTCGGACGCTGCACTGGGTACGCACAAAGAAGTCAGAGAGCATCCTTGAACCCTTTCAATGCGAGGCCCACTGATATTCAAATAACATGCAGACACCGTTTGACTGCGCCGAGCAGAGAGCATTTCAAATTCGGCATTTGCATGTGACTCTTTGCCCCTTTCTTTCTCTAAAGTTTAAAAAACTGTTCCCATAACATCTATGTGGTTTTCTGGCCAAAAAAAAAAAGAAGAAGAGGAGGAGGAAGAGAAAAGAAGAAGCCACATCCTTATTCTCGCTCCATCGATTGGTATGCAAATGAAAGCAGTTAATTTGGACAATTAGAATAAATATCCAGGGACCTTTGTCGTCAAACCCCCTCGGAAAGCCCCCCGATAAAGTGAAACTGAACAAAAGATGTCTCGGAGATTAATTAGATATTTGATAAGACACGAATCCCTAATCGCAAATACAAGACACATGGGGCTGCGATGTGCTCCAAGTCATAATTAATAGCATTTAACAAGATTTTCATTTGGGCATGAAATGTTTTTTTCCGGGGCATTAAACATTGATTTATTCCGTGGAGGAAATAGTCAAGGTGTTGTAGGTGATTTTTTTAAAGAAGAAATAGCCACGCTTTTTAAAATAAAAATCTAAAATCAAATAAAACAATTTTCAAATTAAAATTTAACACAATTGTTTTTCTTTTATAAAAAACGAGAAAATATAAACTCCTCATCACACAGTCACAGCCTTTTTTTCATGATGTTTTAATTACGATAAAATGAAAGTCTTATACGTGTGACTTTATACAGGTAAACATTTATATATAGATATTTTTTTTTTTAGCAAAGAAATAAAATGGTTAACCAAAGAGTTGAAAAAAGCTGTGTACATACATATCCACAAAGTGCGTCGAAAGTAAACTCCCTGATTTCCAGGATACCAACACGAATAAAACAATCATAGCCTAACATTTACATGAAAATAACACATAGTTTAGTCGTCAATATACAAGATGTGACTCACATTGTCCAACCAAAGTTCAACAGGTTTTTCGCGCACCTTTTTATAGCAAACATTTCATTTTCAAGTCGCCCCTAAAAATCCCCCGAAGGCCCACAGTAACCCAGTCTGCTCGCTTTAGATGGATTTACGCATGAGATACTCGCTACGCCTGCATGTGGAGAATATATTTTTTAGTTGTTAGACTTTGCAATCGCTTCTTGAAATATTTTCTCCTTTTTATTGTCTGTCAGATAAGACCCGTTTTCATTGCTGTGCAGTTTTGATTCTGGTGTGATTTCAGGGCTCGTCGTGAGGAGACGGATCCTTTACAGCGATTCTGGGGTTTACCCCATCCAAAATAAGTTCTGGGGACTCGGACCTCGGGGTCTCCAGGTTACTGGTGTCGGTGTCGCTGTCGCTGCCCTTTTTGCCTCCCCCGCCGGCCGTGTGCGTTTTGATGTGCTTGCTCAAATGGTCACTCCGCATAAAGCGCTTGTTGCACACCGGGCAAGCAAACCTTTTCTCGCCGGTGTGGGTGCGCAGGTGTCTCTGGAGCTCATCGGACCGAGTGAACCTTTTGCCACAGAAAAGCCAGTTGCAGACAAAAGGCCGCTCGCCGGTGTGCCACCTCAAGTGCGCTTTGAGGTGAGATGTCTTCCCGTACACTTTACCGCAGCCGGGAATGTGGCAGCTGTGCAGTCCCTTTCTCCGCAGGCTGGCCCCGGCGGGTCCCAGCCGCTCAGCCTCCTGACAGTTCGGGCAGTCACATGTTGCTCTGCCGGAGTACCGCCTGGACGACCTCGAGGAGCTACTTATTCCTGAACTGCCCCCAGAAATCATGGCGTTGGCGGCAGAAGCGTCTGTGTACGTGGGGATGACCGTTTTGAAGCCGTCCTGCGTTAACAGGTGCTGGCTGGTGGACAGTAGATGAGACGCGGACGGGCTGATGCCAGTGGAGCTGAACGCCGAGTGCGTCAGCGAGGAGAAGTCCGGGTTGTAGCCACTCAGCTGGGAGTGGATGGCTTGAGGCGTTCCGGAGTGCAGTGAGGTCTGGAGGGTGCTCGCGGGGTTCTGGACGTCGAGCCACGAGCCGGGGTTAGTGTGGACGTCCCACCACGAGGACGCACCGTTGGCGACGTCTCCAGAGATGGTCGAGTGGAAACCGGACTTGTACCACGACTCGTACGGATGCGCCATGCCCACCCGCGGGTACAGAGTCTCTGCTGATGTGTGGACTTTGGAGATAAAAGCCGACTGTCCAGCCTCTTGGGACGTGACGCTGGCAGAGTTGGAGAACAGACCGCTGTACTCTGTGGAAAAGGCGGACGAGGTCGGGGAGGTGGAGGCTAAGCAAAAGGCGCTGTTGGAGGTGCCACTGGTCGGTGTTAGTCCTGTCGACGCGCGGCTCGTTGCTACTGTGAAGCCGGGCAGACTGGATCCCAAGTTGCAGCTGGAGGAGGATCTCTTCCACGGGTGAAATCCACCTTTGGAGAAAGCGCTGGAGTCAGGTAGAGTTGTAAGAGGACTGGTGTTACCAATTTTGTTGCATGTTGCAGCCAGCATTGCTAGAGGTGTAGTTCCAAACCGTGGCTCTTCCTGTAAAACACACACAGGAGTTGGACTTAAAACAAGCAGCAACAGATAGTGAGGAACAACAAGTAAATTCTGACAACTGTAACGATTAAAGTATAATTCGAGCTGAGATTAGTGTGTTTGGAGAGATGGCATTAATACAAATAAAAATAACGTAAAAGTAATAATAATAATTGTTTTACAAACTTTATCACCATATGAATGCGTCAGATTTCTTCTGTTAAGAAGAATTAGAAGTTTGACCGGCTCTGCTTTATCGGCATTTGACTGTTCATTTTTCATAATAAATACCAGCCGAAACAAGGACAGTAAAGCTGAATAACACAGCGACAAACCTTCACTACAAAACTTGAAAGCAAGCGTGTTCATGAGGGCAGGAAACACTTTCATGTCGCACAGAAAAGCAGCCTGCAACAACTTTTACGCACAACTTTGGCGCATATATCCAAAGCGAGACTCACCCCAAGTATAGACGTAGCCATATCCAGGGTCTGTGCTGTGAGGAGACTGTTCGCGATGTCAGTGCTGCGCGGCCGCTCCAATTTTTTGACTCAGACTCACCGTGTCTGACTCGGGTCACACGGTTTCTTTCTTGGCTCGCAGCTCCCAACACTACCTAGTTGTAGAAGAGCGTGTTCTTTGAAGTACAGCTGGCGAGGACGCGCAGCCAATCTCTTGGCCGCATTGGTGGCCGGGGATTAAGTCAGCCAATGAGAGCCCCGACCGCAGACAGAAACACCAAAAACCCCGCCGTCAATCATGTGTTGTGCAGCCTCTGCCTCAGACTGTCATACAAGACACGATTTGGTATTTTCTTTTTTTTTTTTCTTTTTTTTTTTAATGCATACAGTTATTTTTATGTATTCTCACACGAAGGCTCAATGTCTCCTTTTCATTGCAGAATTGAGTTCACACGTCAGTTCTCCGAGAGGTAAGCCGTTTCGGTCGTTTTTAAAGCGTTTGTGGATTGTGGTGAAAGTGTGTGCTTCCAGGTTTCCCTTCTGATTTTTCAGTATCCAGATCATGCGCAACACGTCATTGAGAAATAGTTAAGCACAGAGTCTCCTGAACAATGTGAGGGACGCTGCTGCTGCTGCTGCTGCTGCTGATGGCTTTATTAAAAGTGCGTGTGTGTAGCCAGCCGGTGCGTGCTGCTGTGCGTTATGGCACTGAGGGAACCAGCTGATGTTATGTATAAATATATATCTATATATCTATACTGTGTGCTTTATCTTAAATTTGTGCTGGTGCTCATTTGTGAAAATCAGAGATGGAGAAGTTTAGAGGGGAAGTCCAGACATGCATGAGCTGCCTTGATACATAAAGAAAACCAGATCCGGACTCGTAATCGATCAATTAACGGACACTTTGTTTACCTCCAGCCAAAAGATCCACACGCGTCCTGCGCCCGTGCTCGCGCGCGGCCGTCTCCTACAACCCACCCACCCCCCTCCACCCTACACACCCCCCCTTACTTGTTGGGGGAGTGCAGGTGAGGGGTTAATTAATAATGACAGCTTGCTTTGGAGGTGTTTTTAATAGACAAGTATTTTATAGGCGGACAAAAAGTTTGAGCATCCGCGGGATACCTGGCTGCTGTGAGGCCGCCAGTCAGCTCCAACAGGAGCCACGCTGGAATAAAACGTGATGCCAGCCTAATCACCCATTTCATTAAAATCGTGCACAATTAAGATGATGTCGGTTTCAACAATTTTTCCAAAACTTGCGACTCTTTCTTCTTCTTATTATTATTATTATTATGATTTTTTCTGTTAATATCACAATTCAGTCCAGTCCATAGCTTGTTAAAAACGCCCGGGGGTTTTAATGGCACAATGTAAAATTGACCTGCTCTGACGTGAATCATCATCCCTTTTAAAAGTTAAAGCAATTTTCCCCCAGAGAAAGGCTCGACCGAAAGATGTGCATTACAGTATTCAAAATGGGCAAATAATGCTCCATTATAGAGTGTGAATGCTGCCAGTCAATTTGTTCAAATACTCTTTTTTTTTCTCTTTTTGTTGCGTTTAGACCCCACCTTTGGATGGATGAATAAAAATCAGTCTCATCAAATACTGAGCGCCGCCGAGAAAATGGAATCATTTCTGCAATCATGACAATTTATCAGAGTGCTGTTAACAGTATTAAATCTCTATTCCGCGTAAACAAAGTTGATTGTCGCCATAGAAGTCGAATTAATTCGAGCGTTAAATAAAATAAATGAGCGCAGAGTGCTGAGGACGTTTCTCTCCATTATATTCTGATAACAGAAAAATAAGGAAAAAAATAGATTCAGCTTTTTGTTTTTATTTTAATATTAATAATAAATATATATTGCACTCCTCTGTCCGTTTGTCAAATAGTTAATATTATTGTGCACATGATTATGTGTGTGTCTTCATAAGGAGCAGTGTGGCCGTTCACTCTGGAATAATGATGCTGGAGTCCTAACAAAGAAATCTACATAAGAATCTTCACGCTCCAGTAAATACACTGCTCCTTTTTTATTTATCTTGCCATGAATTTAAATGGAAGGAAATGTATTTGTCTCAGCAATAATAAAATAAAGTGATTTTTCAGATGTTTGCTTGGGACAAAAGGAAGAGAGAACATGATCCTGCCTTGTCATTCAAGTGAGAATTTTTTTGAGTTGAATCTGTAATTCTGGACTCCATTCGGGTGCACTTCTCTGTGGCAATTAGGAGCCTATTACAAGCCATTAGATTGATCAATGTACCTTAAACAATGGGAATGATTTATTTGGTCGAACAAAACGCTCTGCGTCTATTGTGATGAGTCTAAGTGGGGGTGCATCCATCAACAAAAGATAAATGATTAATTCAGACCTATTCATTTGAATTCTTTCGACAAAAGCCGGCCCCACTTGCCTCAAATCCAGATTATTAGAGCCTCATTTTCTGCGTGTTAAACCAGACAGGCTGCTGGATTGGGGCGATGGTGTTTTTCGGTTGTGCCCCTGTGTGCTTTAATTTGTATTTCTGCTGAGGGAAGTTTATTTGAGGACATTTAGCTAATTGTTGTAATTTTGTGTGCTCGTGTGGCTACACCTGTTTCTCCCAAAGGGGGCTGGAGGAAAACTATGAGTGCAAGGATGTTACACTTTATTTCTGTGGTGCTGAAGCTGCACATTGTTGTCTGACGATTATACACTTATATCATGGTAGATCAGAGGAAGCTCATGAAGATTTTCTCCAGATGGATATCATCTTTGTTTTACAGATATTTTTGGGTCGTGACATTTGTTTTGTTCTCCTGTAAAAATGCATACATTATGATAGAAAACCGTATTTATTCTTCTTTATTTTGTCATGCTTGGCTTTAGATTAAAATGTCTGTGTCTCTTCTGCCATTTTATAACTTGTACTTTAGGTCATTGTTCATTTTGTTGCCAGGTAAATGGAACAGTACATTTAAGTGCACTGTGAAATAAACTGCTCAACAATAAGAATTTATTGCCGTAGGAAGTCGATAAGCTATAAAAACAAGGGCAAATGGCCAGATTGCTTGGACCTGTCAGTATAGAGACACAACTTGTGGATGTCTTCAGTTTCTGTCAAGACTGATGATTCAAATGTTAATAGAAAGCAGGCAGCTGCTGACAACACAGTCAACCCTCTGATAAATCCAACAGGTCATGTCTAAGATTGATCTCACGGCAGCTCATCAACCTGCATCAATAGTATCGACAGCTAAATTTGGAAGCACAGGTCATCCTGCCAGCTCCACAGTGTCAACTTTCATTTCCAGAGGCTGCATGTTCTATTTTGAGCGCGGCGAGCGAGCCAGTCCGAGTGCAGTTGACTGGTTTCATTCGAGGACTTTACAGTAGCTTAGCACATTTTCTGTCAATGAATGTGTGTTTTCCCCTCTGAGTTTGTTGTGGAAGTCAGCAAAAAAAAGTTAAGCGTGGGAAATGGCTCCAAAGAAGGTGCACTTCATGAGGAACGGCTCCGCATTCAATAATTGGCATGTGTTGTAGATTATGTAATGGCACAAGTGCTGGTTGTGACTGCAGACATTTCCACATTGTCTTTATCAGGGAAAGGGAGGTGATGCACTGAAGCCGCCACCGCTGATTGGAAGGTTTGGCACCTCGTTGAAAATAGGAATTGTTGGCCTTCCCAACGTTGGGTAAGTGAAAGGTTTTTATTTGTCTTCTCACCATTCACACTTACACACACACCAACATGTGCTCTGCTCACATCTGAACTATGTCTGCCTTCCATGATACCATAAATATAAATGCATTTAAGGCAGGATGTAAGCTGAGAACAGCAGAATGCATGACCAAAGAGAGGACTTAGATATAAAGGACTGTGAATTTAGATATACTGTACAGACAACTTCGGACTTAAGTCAAATTTTTGTCCAGTTTTACACCTTCGGCACCTACTCTTCATAATGAAACAAACAAAATGTAGTATGATGTGCAGGATTTAAGCAAGAAAGCCCAAAAAAGCCTTCTTCTTAAATGAGAAAGACGTTGGTGGAAAGTATATGAGTGTTCCTTTACAACCCAAGGAGTGTCCCTGAGGGTGTTAAGTGTCTGTAACCATGTGTGCCCCCACCAGGCAGGATCAAATCCTACTAGAGCTTTTCATCCCACGTCTTAACTTTCTGTCTAAATAAAAATGTGAGAGCTGCTCAAGCTTTTACAAAATGCTTCAAACACTACTTACAACTTCTTTTTTTAGAGCATTTCATGATTGGGGGCTTCAGATAGTTGTAGTACATCAGAAGTCATAGTTTTAATGACATAGTTAAAGTTCAGATAATTTTACAATATATACAACGAGTGTGAATGTGTCCTTGAATTTATGAATGTGTTTTTTATCATTGCATTAGCGTGTTTTAAATGAGAGAAAACAGTTCATGTTATTGATGAGAATGTGTCATGATCCATTTGTATTTGAATAAAACTGAATGACAGCAAGCAAATATGAACCTACCACACTATTATTATGCAGACAAGAATGTCGAAAGACTGAAATCTTTAACAATCCCTGTAGTCCATTTGTTTTAAATACCCACTTATCATTCATCATGGCACGCACAGGTCAAAGGTCACGGTACATCCCAGACAGCTCTCCAGTTAATAACAGTGAGACAACAAGTCAAGTCAATTTTATTTATATTGTCCAAAATCACAAATCACATTGTCTCAGTGGGCTTTACAAGCTGTTCAGTGAGCGACACCCTCTGTCCCTAGACCCTTGATTTGTGTCGGGAAAAACTCCTCAAAAAACCCTTTAAGCGGGGAAAAGAGGGAAGAAATCTCAGGAAGAGGAGGGATGCAATAGATGCAAAATTACACTGACAAATTATCCAATACAAGCAGAGTATGAAATATAAGGGAAGAGAGTCGATCCAGGATTGTGACTGAGCAGGCCGAGGCATCGCCGAGCCATATGACCTCCTCTTTACCATGGGGACCTGGAAGAGGACAGGCCACACAAGATAATAAGCAAAAAATATCAGAATGTATACAGATATCAATACCAAAATATATATCGTAGATCAGTCTTTCTCAAACTTTTTCTGGACTCTCCCATTAGAATGCCTAAAAAGTTCATGCCAGCCACCCACAATGTATACAATCATTAACCATGATGGAGAAGCAACTAAAAAAGTTAATTGTAATGAAATAAAGGTCAGAAAACTAAAACATAGTCCCCCCCAGTGCAAATAGCATTCAGATCTCGGGCAGTTTAGAGCCTCCAGTTCAACTAACCTACACGCCTCTGAAGTGTGGGCGAACATCCAGAGAGAATCTGGCCACCCTTGGGGATTTTGAAAGCAAAGCGGAGCTCTGAGGGTCCTCCCCCAGTAAAATGTTGTTTCCTATGTTCTGCAACAGCATTTAATGTTAAATACTTTTAATTTTACTTCTAATTCTCAGGAAAGACAGCAGAATAATTTGCCCTTTGGCCTGAACTTGAAGATTTTACTAAATGCATGCCCCGCTCCTATAATACTTTCCATGAGAAAGGGGAATTCTTCTTTCCACGTCTGAAATTCACAGTATTTCTTTCTCTTCTCCACGTCTCTGTCTGTATACAGAACATCATACTAAACACTGTACAGTGCAAGAAAAAGGTTTTACCCACAAAAAGGAGAAAACAAAACAAACAATGGGAGTCTCACTGAGAAGTATGGAGGTAACCCAAAATCCCAAAGTGAAACACACAAACACAGGATAAACCACCACATAAAATACATTTTTGAGGAAACTTCCGCTTTGCACCATGTCACTCTGACACGATTACTTCACCTTTAGGATTTCAACATGGTTATTTGTTGTTTGAAAGAGCTCCCATTCTTCAGGTACAATCGGTGCCTGTAGCACTTCCATTGAAATAATCAAGTGGGAAACCTTTCTGCAGTTACAGATTAACTGTATTTCACGGTACAGGAAAAAGAAAAAACATACATAGTTTTAGAATTGAATGTCACGGAAGAAAGGTCCAGCGTCATAAAAGTACTCCGTCGTATCATTATGTATTCTTTCTGATTGAGCTCATCTTGTTATTTAAACGAGAATAGCTCTAATGTGCAAGAGATGCTTTGGTGTGTTGTATTTAATCTTTTGTAGCTAACTCAAAACTCTTCAGCACAATGAGTTGAAGAAATGCAAACTAAAGCCCAATGAGATTCTTATATTTGTTGTCATATTTGCCTCATCATTTTGTCAAGTTGCAGGATGCAAAATGGAGTCCGAGATCTCGTCTCTTGCTTTTTTATTGAAGGTTTTTTTTTAGGTTTTTTTTTAGGTTTAGCACCTAACAGTAAAATTAAAGAAATCATACCATGAAGACAATATCCTGAAGACACAGATGTAGAAAATATGCAACATGCCATATCTCTCTAATATATTAACCTGCTTTATGACAAATTAAGAGACAGTTACTCAGTCTGTGAGATTTTTATCAGAAAGGTGAATAACTTGACAGAAATCTGTACTATATGCTGTGTGTTAGGTGGCTGACACACTGTCTACATGTCAAACCTGGTCAGACAAATCCACTTTGTCAGCATCTTACAAAACCCTACAGCAACATCAGTGACAGAGTCTAATCACAGGGCAGACCCGGCATGACTCTCCTGTAGCCCCCTGTGAGCCACAGTGATCTGAACAGCGTTTCTTCCACTCAGCTGACAGGTTCTCATCTGTTTGCAGCTCCCTAAAACACTTCTCAACACAACTGTTGTTTTCAAGCAGCCAAGAAAGTTTTGTAAGACTTAAAAATCGCAGGTTTTGATGGGACAGGTTACTGTACTGAATTAGCACAGTTGAAACCACAGATATTGTCAGTTTAACTGTGCACAGGCTGAGGTTATTTTTACTAGTTTGATTATATTTTAGATACACGATATTGATAATGGAGAATAAACACTCTGTAAAGATTCAGTTTTCTCTGATTTTGGAGCTCCAACTCTCGACTGAGCAGTGTTTTCATTTCTTACCCCAGCAAAAAAACCACAATTTCTTCCTGGTGTAAGCAGTAGAACTCACTGAGGTTGTGGCCTGCCATACCACATTTGTGTCAAAGTACAACTTGTCCAACCTCCTATGGTTTCTTCATGACTGAACCATGTTCAGATGCCAGCCTGCTGTTAGTTGGGCATAACTGACACACATGGGAAACCTAAGAGCGTGATTCAGCCAACCTTGCAGCTATTTACACCAGAGCACATGTTGTATTTACTGCTGTGCTCTCTGCTCAAAGGCACGATAAAGTTTAGTCTTGTCCATTTAACCCCTTACTGGGACTATACAGTATATAACCTAAATGCCACAAGTCACTCTTAAAACTCTATATGAAAACAAAGGTACCTTCCTTTTGCCATCAGCTCAGCTCTGCCTCATGAAACTCGCTCTGTGTTTATGTAGCAGTCGTGAATTAAGAGGCCAAAGTGAACAATCAATCTCAAGATAATTACTTCTTGTATCTTGTGAATCTCTATTAATCTCAAGGTCCCAAAAGCCCCATTTAATATGCTTGATAAGTCAAAATGCATAAAATTTATCCCAATTTCTTCATATCTGGGACGATATATGTCCCAAATGTGTATGGAGTATATATATATTTTTTCCACAGACATACAAAACTCTTCATTTATTTTTACTTTTCAGTTATTTGGAGTGGATAGAGCATGGGAAACAATCTGACAGTGTCTTTATGAAACTAGGCAGCTTGCATGAACCAAGATGATTAGGATTAATGAGCCATTCAGCCAGGAAAACAAAGAATCGAGAATCTTCCGATATTGTAATAATACAAATATCAACCATCACAGGAGTCATGTAATATGACTGTTGGGAGCCGACTCTTCACTCTGACCCCATTTGATGAAATTAATCTGTGAAGGAAAATGTGTGATAACAGAGTGATTTGCAAAATCACACATTTAAATTATGTGTGCATTGACTGGACTCCTAAAGATCTTGATCTGACTAGTGCATGCATTTGTTTTGAAAGAAACCACCAGACTACACAGCAGCTTCTTTCCTCAGGCTGTGAAACTCCTGAATTAATCCTCAGCACTCCACCATAAAAAATTGTTTTAATTTTCCAACATATCCGACCCGGGTATCAACAGGCATTAAGAATAACTGTAATAACTTTATAGAAATAGCCAATCTTCTCACTGATTGTCTAGTTTTCTTATGTAGGTCTCTTTGAGGCATCAGTATTAAACTGACACTGTAATTCAACAAAGGAAAGAAAATCCCCTTATTGCCAACTCTCATTTATTTTTGTTCTAACTGCTGTATCGTAGGCAACTGGACGTGTTTCAGTTTCTTGAAGACGTTTCACCTCTCATCCAAGAGGCTTCTTCAGTTCTAACTAACTGGAGGGGAGTTGCAGGCTTTTAAACTCTGTGTGGGTGTGCTATAAACCCCACAGCGTTTAAAAGCCTGCAACTCCCCTATAACAAGGTTTCAGTTGTTTTGGTGAACATTAAACGAGACGTCATTTATGTCGGACGTGTAGTCTTTCTAATTACGTACCTAGACGCACAGTCTTATACTTCAACAGTTTTATGACAAACTGCCAAATACACAAGTACTAAAAGGATCTTCACTCGTATTTTGAAACGCACAATGTATTCCTTATAATACACTTATTATAAAATGACATATTTGCTAAGAATGAAAAAAATTAGTGAGTTAGATGTTAGAAGCTCCATTTGCCCCCAAAAGATCCAAGTTTTATATAATTTGTTATTTATTAGCTTGCAGTATCTAAAGTTGGAAATTAAATTAAGGCATATTTCTAACTTTTGAGTCGACACTGATCAACTTGATTTTTAATTTAAAAAATTAATTTGTGAAATAAATTAAGATCCACTTATTAGCTCTTTTTGGAGCTTTTACCTTGTTCAGTCGTAATCGAGTATGGAACCATCGTTACATGACAGGTCTATAGATTTGTAATGTATTTCACAACACATATCTCGTCTATGTCTTGCCTCCCTATAAGAATGAGTTTCCACCAGCCACCAGTGAAAAAACACACTAAAGTCTCACCTGTAGCCTCAATATATGTCACCTTTCCTGTTACTGACCAGGATGTTACACTGTAATTAGCATTTTACTAAGTGATTGGCTGTGTAATTGTTCTTATCATTAAGAGCATTTTACACCTGATGACGGTTGAAGTGTTACTGTGGATTATCTTTCTTTTTTCCTCCAAGGTGACCCAACAACAGCCTTCAAGTACACGTTAGAGAAACAACCCAGCTTCATATAAGGAATTAATGCCTGCTCTTTAGCAATCTTGAGCAATTTCATGCCTATAGGACTTAGCAAACAATCATTTCAATGTGAAGCACCGAGTGAGGGGATAAAGATGGAAAGTCCTGGATTATAGTTAACTGCCATGCCATTATTACTCTTAGACACTTGCCATTGTCTGTAGATTTTGAAGTACACTTGAGCTGCTTGTGCCATAGAAAATAAATCTCTCTCTGGTCACAACATGGGGCGGCGTTTGGCTGATCCCGTTCGACAGCTGAGATCTATCAGAAAATGTAATTTGCCCCTCGATTCCATGTGCAATTGATCTATTATAGGATTATCTGACCTTGTAATTGGACATAGTATTTTTTGATTCAAATAATCAATCTATTAGAATAAGCCTTTTCCTTTTAGTGCAGACAAAAAGACAATCTTGCATAGTTTACTAGTGTTTCAGGACCATACTACCAAACAGTCGCGCTCTGCACACCAGCCGTTTCAGACGGCTTGGCCTCAATGCTGTTTTTATTTTCAGGAAGTCAACCTTTTTCAACGTGCTGACAAAGAGTCAGGCTGCAGCTGAAAATTTCCCCTTCTGCACCATTGACCCAAATGAAAGCAGAGTGCCCATTCCAGATGAACGCTATGATTTCCTCTGCCAATTCCACAAACCTGCCAGGTATGGGGTCACACCGTTCGCCTATTATTCACACTTCAGATCTGTAGTCTCTGACGCTCGTCTTGCTATCGGTATGAGAAAACATATAACAATGTTGTTGACATGTAGCTGCCAGTATTCTGTATGGTGTATGATTGCTGCTCTACTCCGAGGTTTTCTGTCGAGGAAAAAGCTGAAACGTCTGAACCTCAAACACCTGGTTATCATACACATTTGTATAGGCTGTTAAAGCAGGTTGAATTCAGATTTGCTGTGCTATACTGACAAATTAATAGGGAAATTCTGACTGACATGAATTGGTATGTTGAATAGCACACAGCATTTCAGTGCATGAATTCTTTGCACAAGAGCTGATCTCCTGCTTTTTAAAGAGCAGCATGAATCTCAGGAACACACTTGTTCTGTCCTACTTGTGTTCTTTACTGCAACTTAAACTAATCAAAAACAGATGCGACTGCTATTAATAAATAAATACACCAGTAACCATCAAAGCAAAACATATTTGTGCAAGAAAATGCAATTTTCTACAATAACTACCTGAGGCAGGGTGACATGTTCCTTACTTACCATCAATATGGACATTGTAGTTATTTTGAAATGTGTTTTATGCGTGACTGAAAACAGTCCCCAACAAATGCGCTATTTACTACAATATATAATAACACCATGCATATCTGTTAAGATGTCCACTTAAGTTGTTTTTTTTTGTGTCGATTAAAGTCTATGTTATGTTTTGAGGGTATAATTTGAGATAGTTTTGCATTAGAATATCTGTTTTTCTCCACTTCTTTATGTATATATATTATATATATTTGGGAGCAATCTGTTCAACTAACCTAACTCCCTACCATTTAATGCAACAACATGCAACAAGCGCTTGGTCCCATTTCCCGTGTTGGGAAGTTGTTCCTCTGACTTTGGTGTGTTAATAAGCTTTTAAGTGGTAATGCGGACACAAGATGGACGCTATGACGAAGATGTGTTGTATTTTATTGCTCAGAGCTTTTAAACTTGTCGATAGCTGTTTGAAGTTTGAAGCTTTATTTTTCAACCCAATCGCCAGAATAAATGTTGGCAAACTTTGCGTTTCTTTAGGTCCAATTTTCAATTTCATGTTGTGACAATGCTGTGCTTATGGTCTGGTTAGGTTTATGCACAAAACCACTTGGTTGTGTCTCTGCATGTACGATGTTGAGTCGGTAAGTCGAACACCAAAATTTCCCCTGATTCTTCTGACACCACTTGTACACAATGAAACTCAATAAATAATGGAGTCATCAGGATTTATCTGAAAAAACAAATAACATTATATAGAAACGGTTTGATTTGACCGTTTCATTGTAGGATAATACAAGCAATTTCAGTTTGTGTTAAGATAATACTGATGATGTTTAAAGTCTTCAATGAATTACCCTTTATCCTTTTACTTCCAGCAAAGTCCCAGCATTCCTTAATGTCGTTGACATTGCTGGCCTGGTGAAAGGTGCTCATGCTGGTCAAGGCCTGGGAAATGCCTTCCTGTCCCATATCAGCGCCTGCGACGGCATCTTCCACATGACACGTGAGTCACAGGTTGACGGTTTTTCTTTCCCTCACAGGATTTCGTTCCATTAACAAATCACATTAAACATACACCTGCGAGTTTATCTTACACTGTATATTTTACACTGCGGCAAAAGCAATCTCACTGGCAACATTTGGTCGTACTAAATAGTTCCAGTACCAGCTTTTTGAATGCTTCGCTCGTAGGGCATCTTGTGTTGTGGGTGCCAAGATCAACATCACAGTCAGGAATTATGAAGTCAGACCAAACCTCACATTCCTACTGGCAGGCTCTCTAAATGAGAGTCACAGAAGTGGGAAGTGAAAGAGTCTGCGCCTGGTTTAGGCTTCACACAATCACGAACATATTCTGAGGTTTGGAAACATCACAGGAGAAGCACCACATGATATTGTAACACGATTCCCAATGCCACTTTTGATTAAGTTTGGGTACAGTGAGCAGAGGTAAGTAAGATATTAATAGAGATGTTCCGATAACAGTTTTTCCTTCCCAATGCAGTCTCAAAAGTTACTTGCTGTTTATGGGTTTGACAATTTGTGGGCTAAAAAATGTGTTAAGTTGCCGTGCACAGGTGTACAAGACGCTGCTGAGAAGAGGCAAGAGCCTGTTTCTCATAAATAAATTACCTATATACGTTATATCGGATCATGCATAGACTACACGCCGATACGCGATCTAGCATTTACAGAAGCATTTTGTAAGATATAGCCAGAATTTTAGTTCAAAACATTCAAAAATGAACTTCTTCAACAGTGTGAAGAAACAGTGCTGACCTTATGTCAAAGACATCTATGTACTGTGTTGCAGAGATGTCCACTGAAGTTTGCATGCTAGCCAGCTAGCCCCGGCCTGTCCTGTTTCATAATAGCCCTTTGTACCAGCAAGACCCTGATAACCACCGTAGTTTCAGCTGGGAGATGTAAAAGCGTTGAATTCACTACTAAGCCTAATGAGTAAGCAAAATAAACTCAGGAAATGTTATGTAAGGAAATATCTACGGAAGCCCTAAAGGGCCATGCATTCATACATTTTATTTCCTCCATTTTCCCGTGATAACGAGTTAATTTCATTTGTTTTCTCGAGATCTCGAGTTATTATCTCGAAATAACAACTGCCGTTTTCCCGAGATAACGGGATAATTTTCTTGAGATCTCGAGATAACAAAACTTTGTTTTCCAGAGATAACGATATAATTAATTCGAGATCTTGAGAAACCAAACGACAGTGTAGTATATTAAATCATTGCAGGAAACATCATTCAGTGTAGCAATGTCAGAGGAGCAGGAGCATATCGATCACTGCGTCACATATCTTTTCAATCAAGGCCTGACAGGCTGAAATAGCATTATGCCTTGCTATTACAGATAATATACACATTAGTGTGCGTAATCTAAAAAGACGGTTAGCAAGGCTTCAGCTATATCGGCGGCGCAATCTAAGTGAGCCTGATGTGGTCTTTAACTACATAGCTGACCAGCTACGAGGTCCCGGGCGTCTCCATAATCTCAGGCCTATCATATCACAGTCATTATCTCGAGATCTCGAATTAATTATATCGTTATCTCGGGAAAACAAAGTTTCGTTATCTTGAGATAACGATATAATTATCCCGTTATCTCTGGAAAACGGCAGTTGTTATTTCAAGATAATAACTCGAGATCTCGAGAAAACAAATGAAATTAACTCGTTATCACGGGAAAACAGAGGAAATAAAATGTTTGAATGCATGGACCTTTAGGGCTTCCGTACTTTATACCTATTTTTCTTACTAAACAGAAAAATGCAAATCTTCACCTTTAGAATTCAAGTTTCTCTCTTTTACCGAACAAAGGTGGTTGAAATAAATCCTCAATTCAAAGCATAAGATGTGAACATACTCCAAGTTTTCACGCTGTTTTTTG
The DNA here is from genome assembly GCF_040436345.1 of Pagrus major. Classification (NCBI taxonomy): domain Eukaryota; kingdom Metazoa; phylum Chordata; class Actinopteri; order Spariformes; family Sparidae; genus Pagrus; species Pagrus major. The sequence goes on from NC_133223.1 coordinate 17,737,706, forward strand.
CCCACTGCTGATGTCTGAATAAAATCTCCCCCTTCTCTGCTGTTTCATGCCTCTCTGTACCAGCCAGTCGTGTCTTCGGAGTCATTGTGTCAATTGGAGCTACAGTAATGTAGGGCCCCTTAGCTCCACGGTTTACTGGTCTATTTGCTAATGCTAGCTCGCCACTACAGCTAAAGATAGCTACAGCAAAGAGTAGAGAGTCTAATATAGTGAGAAGCAGTAGGCCTAAGCGGATTTATGCTGCCCCGTATTGTTTTGAAGGTACTTTTCAAATTCTGTCCATTTCCTACAAATTACACTTTTGTGGCAGCATTGGAGGCATTTCCAATACTGGTATCGGTATTAAGGCAACATATTATGAGAGTAACAGGTTTATTTTATTTTTATTTTTATTTTTTACACCCTGCATATCTCTAAAATGTATAGTATAATGAAAGATAGATTTGTTCTATTGCCACTGCTTATAATACTGTTGACAACAAAAATAGTGGAAATGGTAATAAAATATATCCAGACTTATTGGAAATTCTGCCTTCTGTTACTCAATGACAGTACAGATGTGATTACCTCAACAGATTATTCACAGCCCGTCCCTCCGTGAGTCAGGCTTCACTTTTCAGGTCTCCCTTTGTCTCAAGTTCCTCTGTGCCTCTGACACGGTCTTTGTCTTACACAATTTAAGTGTTTCACGCTAGAATAATTCAAATTACGGCAACTGAAATGAATGCAGAGGGCCTTTTTAGAAATAGCTGAATTTGTTTACTGATTGTATGCTGTTATTGACTTTGCCACTGTGTGAAAGGAGCTCTGATTAGAGAGTCAGCGGTGGCAGGCATGGAACGGCCGGATAGAAAGGTTTAGATTGAGGCCATTTTCCTATATTGTTTCCTGAGTTGTCTCTGTGTATCACTGACAAATGTATTACTTCTGTTTCAGCACAGTTTTCAAATAGCCTTTAACTCTGTGTAGTTTGTGAGAAGAGGAACTAGAAGACCACCCAGACTTAAGTAATGATTTACCGAGTGGACAAGGCATGTAAGGTGAGACAAATGAGATTTTGTCTGTTCAGTTTTTAAGGACTTTGTTACAAGTAAAGATACAATTCAGTCAAGAATGTGTTAGTCCATCTCTTAATACTTCGTATAGCCTGTCTGTGGCTCTTGATCAAGGTTTTGGTTATCTAAGACACTGAGGCGATTATAAAAATGATTAAAAACACTGTCAATAGCCTTCTATTAACAATACAAAGCTAAGTGTGAAAAGTGAACTAACTAAGGTTAGAAGCAAAGGTAACATTACTTTGGAGTCAACTCTAAGATAGTTAAGTCAGTCTTTATATTGTTAACAATATTTTCCACAGTGTTTTTTATTTTTTTTACCCATTTTTAAAAATCACCAGTGTCTTTGATAACTGTCAGCTATATTAGCTAGTCAGGTAGCACCAACATTAGCCAGATTTTCTGGACTCAATTAACGTCATGTTACGTAGAAGAGCTGCCAAAACTGATGCGCACTGTTTTGTTTTGTTAAACTTAAAGGTGCTATCTGTCTTTTTAGTAGCTGACTGGCTAACCTCGCTATTGAGTTCAATCACTTTTCACAGATAGCTTTGTTTGTACTGTTCATAATATTTACCTCAGTGTTTTTGATCATTTTGATAATCACCAAAGCGTCATTCGCTGTTGCACCAACATGAGCCGGGTTGTCAGAGCTCAGCTAAAGTTACGTTACATGGAAGAGCTGCCAAAACTGACGTAGACTGTTTTGTTCTGTTTAAATTTAAGGCACTATTCCTTATAGTAGCCAGCTAAGGCTAGCTGAGTGGCTGACCTTGCTCTCAATTAAAAAAATAGTCAATATAGCTCGAAACACAAAAACAAACAGGAAATGCTATTAGTTATGTACAAAGCTATGTGTGAAAAGTGAAGTAACATTACTGTCACATCAACTCATGATAGTCAAGATAGTTAATTCACTTTCCAGTGTTAGCCTCATATATATTGTTAATAGTATTTACCACAGTGTTTTTTTTATTATTTTAAATCATTTCAATAATCACCAAAGTGTCTTAGAAAACCATTAGCCATGTTAGCTTGTCACTTGCTTTAGCAGCGACATTAACCGGATTTTCAGAGCTCAGCTAACGATACATTACGTTACAAAGACCTGCCAAAACTGACACTGAAACCTTGTTATTTATTATTAAAAATGATTACGAATGTTCATCATCTTGAAAAGTGTTACTGACATAAGGACGAAAAAGCACTGTAGTTTGGAGGCGAGGGAAGTCAAGAGACTTGCACTTCCCAAAATGGTTGTACATCAACCATATTATGAAAGTAGAGAATAAAAAAAATACAAAATATCATCAACCTTATTCTTTAAATGTCTTTTACAATGCATAGCCTATTATAGTGTTATCACATGTCCAGAATTATTCTGTTCATTTTAAGTATACATTATACTTAATGTGTCTGACACCATATGTATCTCATATACATCATTATGTACATGGTTAACACCCACAGTTCCTTTTTATATGGGCTAAATGTATATGCCAGATCCTTACCCGAAACCAACTCTTTTGTTTCGACTCACACAAAGACGACAAACATCCTCAACAATCGGAAATAGTCCGATCGACAGCTTCTGCTCTCTGTGTGTTTACATCTATCTGCTTTGGCATGCCATTGTTTCCACTGTCGGAGAGTCCTTGGAAACAATGTGGTATGTTTCACAAGTTAACCATTAAAAATAGCTGGTTTTGTTTTGTAATTATATCTATCTAGTGTCAGGCAGACTGCAATGTTGCAGCCACTACTTTTATATATCTTGATTATATGGTTGTGGTGGATCTCACTTTTTCATGTCTGGAATGGTATGTTTCTTTTTTTGTCTTTGAATTACTAGAAGGCTTTATAAAGATACTACAGCCAGATGCTCAGCGTTAGTGACATGAAACAGCTTGAAGAGATCAGCCTTCATTCTCTGCCAGTTCTGTCTGTGAAATATTTATCTATGCCAGGCGTAGGAATTAGGGATGGGATAATATGAAAATCAATCATCAAAATATGCTGAAAACTCTTATAACGGCACTAAAAAACATACTGAAATCCCTTTACAGTTTGGTAAGAAACAAATATTCTTATTGCATCACAGATAGGACACACATCCTTTTTGTGATGAACAATCAAACAATCTTAAATTCAGTTATCATAAATCATAAGGTCCCCCTGCATAAATCAAAAGGACAAATAAATGGTGAACACCTCACTGTTGTTCTTTAGTTTGTAATCAATAATATTCTCACACATCCGATTTGACTGTTTTTGTGGGGATACAATGGACAAGTCAAGCCCATTCGAAGATTTTGGTTTTTTGAGTCACTCGTGAGGATAGCCATGATTGTCCCGATTCATGGTTATTTCCAATAATGGAAATTTTGTTGTGTATATATCCCAATCCGTGTTAAAATTTTCTATCTTCCGTCTTAGTTGTGATTAGCTAGTTCTCAGTGATGTGACCTAGCTGTTCACCCAGGAGGCCTGTGTGTGTGTCCTGTGTAAAGACAACAGTCAGTTTTGATTTATCATTTTTAGTTGATATGTTGTTATTTTGTTGTTGTTGTTGTTGTTGTTGTTGTTGTTGTTGTTGTTGTTGTTGTTGTTTTCAGTAGCAGTTTGGTTAGATTTGGGCACCAAAACTACTTGGTTAGGTTTAGGTAAACATCATGGTTTGGTTTAAAATACACCCTTTTTCTCTGGCAGTCAAAAAGATGAGTCGAGACAACAAGTACTAGCCAATCACAATGCGGTATAGGTCTGTTAAAAGCCTAAGACATCCATAGAAAAGTTTGGTTGCATCTTCCCTTGGAGCATGTGCAGAATACTTACATACCAGACACGTTATGATCCACAAAAGTTAGGCATGATACAAAATGAATAAATCTCCATTTTATGTTACGTTTGCTACCATTTTGACTTTAAGCCTGGTGGAGATCTGCACTCACTGAATGTACTGTTCTAGTTTTATTACCTATATTGGGTGAAACTTTAGAAATAGTTAGCTTATACAAAGTTACAGGGGTTTTACAAAGGTGTGAAGGTGGAACAGGTTACCACATTGTATTTTATATATTTACATCTTTTGAAAGGATTCGTCTTTTTCCAGGGATTTTCCTCCTGAGGCCTCAGAATTCCCCCAGTAGCGTGCACGTTAAGAATATTTTTCAACCCCTAATGACCTCGAAAAGCGCTGCATAAACAGTGGATTTGCTTTCAACAATACCTTCCAAAAACTATTAAGGCGCATGATGACATCCTGAAAGCTGATTCTGTTGAATGACTGGTGCTCCCCGGTCTCATAACAAAGTGGTTTGCAGGCTGAGTGTTCCCAGTGCTTCTGCGGTGACTGGAACAAGGCTGGATCCTCGCTGTCTGAGACAAGACACAGACATGTTCTACTTCATCTGCTCTTCTGTTCCCTGCGAGCTACTCTGCCAGCTCACCTGGCCTTATTCCCAGATGTTTGGTTTCCAGCAATTAGATGTTTGAATGCTCACACAGTGTCCTCCCGTCACTGTAGAAATGCTCTGGTTCACTCCTAATGAAGACTTATTTACGGTTGCGCGACACTCAGTAAGAGTCTAGCCTTAAGATACTGTGGTGTATCTGCAGGGACGGGCTGTGGTTGTGGGCAGCCGGCTGGAAAGGAGCTGTTATTTTTGGCAGAGACTCTTCTCTCACTGTGAGATTCATGCTTTCAGCACCTGAACTCCTGGTTAAGTTACAACTCTTCCCTCTCCTCCTCTACTGCCTGAGGTTCACTATAGGCAGGGTCGCCCATTTCATTAAACAATGGTTGCAGGTATTAAAGAGATAAACTTAATAAGATTTTAGCTATAGAGGAGATGTCACTTTGTTGTGTCCTTAATAGAGCTGTAGACTCTAGTCCTGGAAACCTGGAAAAACACCTTCATAAAACACCATTGTTGATAGACTGTTCCCCAACTGAAACAAACAAATTCTGCATCAGTATTCATGAATGTACAATTTAGTTTTGAAATCCTTGGTCAAAAGTCACAGACATGGTATTTCTATGCCTCCACACCGGTGAAAGCAGCGGCCGGTGGCATCATGTTTGCGGGCTGTCAGTCCGTCTGTGCGTCGGTCTCATTCTCGTGAACGTGATATCTCAGGAATAACTTGAAGGCATTTCCTCAAATCTGACACACAAACGTCCACTTAGCCTCAAGAATGAACTAATATGAATTAGAGGTCAAAGGTCAATCATAACTCAATAATTTAAATAGCTAATAATGTCAAATTTCTAACAAATATCTAATAGGATCAACTGATGAGATTAAGTTAAGGTCAACTTCACTGTGACATCATAATGTTCTGCAAAAACACTTCTGGCCATCCTTTAACGCCATAACTCAGGAACAGAAGGGGCGATTGTGACCATATTTCACATTTTGAACTGAATTGGTGACTCTAACTAGGCGCCCACTTTGAAACTGTGGTGATTGTGTCACTCTTTTGTGCTGCCAGGTTGAAGATGTGTGTGAAGCATCCACATCTTAGATTTTTTTCCTACTTTTGTCTTCTCTTATAGACATACAGCAGCAGTCCACCATAGCTCATAGGTTTTGCTGAGTTTGAGCTTCAGGTGATTGTCAATGCACCATGTGATGAAGCTCCTTTGTGCGCCTCTGTAAAAATCTAGGTGTAGGCAGCATGTCTATCGCCAGAAACATTCACTGGAATCATACATGTCAATAAAGTGATCACTTCCATTTCACCAACAGACGCACTTAATACCTCTTTACTTGATGTAAACTGCAACTTGTCTGGTGCACAGAGGCATACAACCCCAAGGCCATCTTGTAGTTGAACATTAAAAATAACATATATTCACATACAGCATATAATTGACAAGATTATCCTACAGAAACACGTGTTTTAATGAAGATAGAGGCCTGTTCGATGCCCCCTGTGCACAATGATTATTCATGATAACAAACGTAAGCCAAGTTTATTAACTGCGTCTGTAAGCCGAAATTTATTGGCTGTGTGTCTATTTCAGTTTTTTGATTGTGGCTAATGTGATCGAATCAAAGTGTCAATCAACAACAAATTGACAACAGTTATCCCTCTCCAGGTCCAATTCATTCACCTCTAAAATATATAACCTTTTAAAAAGTTTAAATATCAGACTCATCATTGTCTGATGAATGTCTGAATCTGATGATAAAGAGTGAGTTAAATAAGTTGGCCTTCACTTTGCTCAATCTGGAAGGAAACTGTATTTCTGTTTGGTTGTTGCATCACTCAGACTTCAGCCCACACTCCACTAATCGCTTATACTGAGCAAATCAAACTGATTGTTTAGCTGCAGGCTTTAAGAACAAACTGGATTGACTATTCAGACAGAGATGATTTACGGCCAACCTGCCTCCCCACTGACGCCAGTAATGGCTGCTCTCCAGCAATTCTGCCTCGTCACTCATCAACTCACAAACTCTCAAACTTGACAAACATCCAGAACACGTCATCCCAGCCAAGCGACTTCAGCAATGAGTGAAGTTATCAACAATTCAGCTGCTGAATCACTTGTTGCGTTGATGCATTAATTGACAAACAACACGAACAAGTATGATTTTTATGTTTTCTGAAAATATTCTACTCATTGATTATTTAAAAGGGAGAAATCCTCCAACGGGAGATAAAAGTATACTAGAGTGAATACAGTTACACACAGAAATTACCTTCAGTAATTTAGTGTTTTTCACATATTATTAACCTATTCACTAAAACTATTTGGTGCTACCTTGTCCAGTGTTGATATATTCTTTTATTCACTTATGTCAATTTAATACTTTCACTGAGGAATACTTTCAGATGTACAAATACATGCTATCATGCAGCATAGTCCTTAAACAGCAGGACAATGTAGTTTTTAGCTGGGGTAAATAGTGCATTTGTTGGAGACTATTTTTAACCGCAGATTAACACACATTCAGTGCTTTGTGTATATTTTCGAAACCAGAATGGTGTACATGGGATTGCCTCACAATGAACCACAGGTTATGTCACAGTGAAGAAGCACATCATTTAGTATAACATTGTATATTTGCATATTGAATTGTATATTTGTCGTCTTTGCGATATGAACATGCACAATAACACATTGCAAAAGAAATGCGATGAATGAGAAAAAAATCTTTTTATCTACAGGTACCATGCGTTCACACTCAGCATGCAAACATTTGGCCGTCAGCTACCCTCAGATGAATTGGCATCAATTTTTTGGCGACTGTGAGATTAGCCAGCACGATGGCTGAAAAAGGAGAGTAGAGCTTATATTGTCATCACAATTTGAACAATGTTACATTTTCGTTGTATCGTACAGGCCTAATCACCAGTTACCTCTTATTCTAAGACTGATTTGGAAAAGTATTTACTTGTGTGGTTGGTGTTAATGTGGTGGACCCAGTGTGGCAGACAAACATAAAAAATGTTTTTTAAAAATACATTAAAGGAGCTCTGTGGCACTTCTGTGTTGTTGTTTGAAATTAGTCTAAATAGTCTGTTTACTACATATTCTGTACTGTTGCAACAAAGGCAACTGGTTTATAACGAACAAGCGGCCCACTTCCTACACCGTACTTGAACAAAATGAAAACACGGCGGCCTCATGCTATATGTGCTTCCTTGTTTATGTTAGTTATTGTTTTAACCCATACTGCAATTCTACATCTGCATCATTCAGCTGTGAGGATCAGCCTCCTTTTGTGTGTTTCCGGGCCGTGTCGAGGAGCTGTCACAGCATTTAAATGAGCATTTTGCTTCAGCGAGAATGAAGAGTTTTTGTCAGCCTCCACTCATCTTGGATGATTAGAGCAAAATGTCTACCCATCTTGACTGGAGATCGCCACAGCTCCAGATAACATGCTCGGTGATTGAAGGTCGCAATATTTTGAATTCTAATGGGGCTGCAAGATGAATTGCCTGAAATAGACTGTAGAATCTTCCTGCTTCCTCCTCGTGCCCCCCTTGCCTGTCCGCTGTGAAAAGAACCACTGGGAATGGCAAGGCCCGATGATCATAGAATTATTGGATGGTGATTCTAAACCCTTCAAAGAGGAGTTGCTATGGAGATCTCGCTCCAAACTGTGAAATGATTCACCTTTGAAAGGCTGGAGGGCCTGAAGGCTGAACACATCATTGTTCAGGTGGCGGTTGGTTAGAAAATTGCTGGTGCCTGTGCAATCAGCAGCACTATAGTAGTTAAGGATCTAAAAAGGTTTGTTCTCTGAATGATGTGGGACAACAGTGGTGTGCATATGTCGGTCCCTTTCAATCAAGACGCTCTCAGGCTCCGTGGTTTAACAAAGTAAATTGAATGACAGAGGTTAAGCTAATGATAAGGGAATTAACACTGTTGTTTTCTGTCAGAGTTCATGGAAACTGGAGCCGCCCCAGTACATCCACCTTTCAACAGCACACAGATCAGGCTCATCCGAACAGCTTTGCCCCTACATGTAGTTTTTTTATTTTACAGGCAGTCATATGAAACATGGTGGAAAGATGCACCTTTAAAACTCTGCAGTTGACAGTAGATTACATAGGAAGTGGAGACACCTTGCAAGGTGCTGATATTCATACTATCAAGCTCTGTGATTTCACCGTGATCTATTTTGAAAGATGGGATCATGAAGAAAACATGAGTTGTATCCCTGAAGGGCTCAAACCCACCACTTTCTGGTGTCAAACTGCTGCTTAGCAGCCAATAATTGACATAAGAAACAAGGCTGAATATGCCACAAACTCTGTTACAGAAGCAGCTGTCAATTCCATGTATCCGAAAATGAATGTCGAGACGATATTTCCTGAATGAAAGTGTGTGCATTGCCAGTGTTTTTTTATGCCGGGAAGACATACATAATGTGCTTTTCCTGACAGACTCGTAAAATAGCTTTTACTGCTCTGAATACCAGGAGAATTGCGGCAGTGAGTTTGCATGAACATTTTTAAAGCACTGCGAGGAATGCAAGTTCTTTAGATGTGCTCTTACCCATCTTGCATGTGAAAACATGCACAGGAAGTTAAAAGTCAATGAATACTGTAATTTAACAGAATTATGTTGACCACATATCCTCCCAGGTAGCAACTTGAGAGGAAGCAGCTCAATCAGTATTGATCTCGACATGACTCAGACAGCTGCCTTGTCTGTGTAGCTGACAGGAAAGTGATGATATACAGTGAGATCGAGCTTGTTTGGTGAATTTAGGTGTTATACTCTAACTTTTAAAGACACAACATGTAACATTTCTGCATTAAAGGTGCACTATGTAGGTTTGGGGAAGATATTTTAATCAGTAGAGAAAGATCTTCACTGACTGAATTTTATGCCCAAACAAACTAAATAAACAGATTAAATAAACAACAAAACTCACTGTGGTCCACACAATTCACACTGTTTCACTTTGTTTATATTTGGCGGACCCTGCCACCTTTTCAGCTTCAAACAGTGTTCTGGGGACCTTATTTTCCTCTGAGAACAGCTTGTTTATTCAGTTATGGAAAAAAAATAGTTTGTATTTTTCCTCATTAATATTGTAAATATTAAAATTCTGAGTTTGAATTTCTTCTCCAAACTACATAGTGCCCCTTTAAAGTGTTTGAACATGACTTGACTTTTGTTATATGTTTCCTTGAGTTTTGTACTTAAATTATCCAAAATGTTTTTGACAATGTTCAAAAATCTGTAATTTTAGTAAATGTAAGGGTGCGTTTCATTTGGTCGCCTGTTGCTATAAATTCCAAGAGAGTCAGACTGAGAAAGGAAGAGTGCGAACTGGACTGACCATCATGCAAATAAAACTTTCAAACACTGGTTTGTCTGTGAATATTTATGCCTTAGTCATGTAGATTCTCATCAGCAATGGAAGCTATTTAACAATGGAAGACAACATCTCCCATTGTCCCACGCTACATATGTCTTTTGTTTTCTTTTGATTGAGGGACCCTTAGCAGCAGAAATGATATACTATATGTGTTCAATTTTGCAATGTGTAGTTAATGTAAAAAAAAATTAACAAAGTCACTGAAATATATTTGTTTTTCTTCTATTTTCTCTTGTAAATATGACTTCAGGGAGTTTTATCCTTTCATACTTAACTGGCCTGCAGTGCCGCTGTAAGTCCATAATTTTACAGAGATTAGCCTGATCTGTAATCAGGCCATTGAACACCACTCACCCTCTGGAGACTAATCCTTTTGTTCTGTTAATAAAGGAGCACCTGTTAATAGTGTCTTCAAAACACACGCCATTTGAAATAAAGCAGTAAAATCTAAATTGTGAGACCGACCTGACTCCTGAAACTGGGCCTCTCCAACCTCTGTCTTCTTCTCTTTTTTTCTGTCAGTGTGTGTTTTTACTGTCTTGCATGTGGCTTTGTGTGGCGCCGCGGCCTCATAAGAGCTGTCTTCACAGAGCCCTACCCAGACCCAGTTGTTAAAGGACTAATTGTGGAGATTGCCCCCTCAGATTTCTTTCTCTCCCTCTCTCTCTCTCTCTCTCTTTCACCTCGTTCATTTGTTCTCCAGCTCTGAGCCGTGAATGGGATGGCGGTAAAGTAGATGTGAATGTTAAATTAGGCGAAATTAATTAAAGCAAATTACTTTGGAATATGTGGTAGTCAGAGAAGAGTGTCAGCTGATGACTAAATAGTGAGTGATCAGCTGCTCCGGTGCTTTGAAAGCCTCTTTCAAATGTTGATTTATCAGCTTTTTTATGAAGGATGAATAACAATAGTTCGATTTATTTAAAAAGAAATGTGTTTTGAAATGATTGCGCTTGCTTTAGTGTTTTAAACATTTTTTAATAAATATAGTCATTCCGAATGCTCTCATAAACAGTGATTATTAACAATCGTGAGTGGTTTATTCACCATGTGAACCTGTTTAAAACTCCTCACTCCTAATTAATATGTATTAAATTGAACAACAGACTCGTATGCGTTTTCCATTTGTAACACAGTGTATCAAAACTGTACATCATAATTGTTTGTAATGTATGTATATTCTTGCAGCTAACAAAATGATTACATTGCATTATATTTTCTGAGTTCATGCAGAGACAATAGCAAATTTTCATTCCAATCAGTGCTGAACAGGGAGCTGGTAAATTGGCGCAGCAAAACAATAATTCCACTGATTAGCCCCTTTCTGTGTGGCGTAAGTGAACTGTTTATACTGTGGAGTACCTCTGCAAGAGGAGAGGAACCAAAACAGCCTGATTAGGCAAAGAGTAATTGGATAAGTTCATTTCACCATGAGGACAACGCACAGGATGACAGCTTGCACAAAAGTCTGCAGCTTCTGTTGGCTTGCATGTGTAATAAGACCACCGGTGTAGTATTTTTCGGTGTCTGTCATTTTGTTGTTGAGCTTTGCTGTTGAGATTCGACTGATGAGTGGTGCTAGATTGTAAAAGCCCTGTAGTTTAGTATCAGGGAAAATCAGGTACTTATCTCTCCTTAACCCAGTAGAACAACAAGATATGATATTCTGTGCATGTGGAAGATCATTGGAGGGGGTTTCCTATTTGTTCAGTTTACAGTTTAGCGTCTCTTACGGTTTAATATAAACACTCCCACTCCCATTCCCTAACAGTCTTACAGGCACCTATTCTTGAAAATGAAAACGAGTCTACTGCAGAGGATTGATTGGCAGAAATGGAATATAATATTCATTCATGAATAATTACCTGAGGGTAAGAATCGTTGTGTTTTCATTATCTAAGAGGCAGCAGGTCATCTTTCAAGGAGTCCACCATGTTTCTACAGTAGCCCAGAATGGACAAACAAAACACCACAGGGCCTTTCACGCTTTTAGCAGCCACAAGGGGAGGGTGAGGGCGGGCAGCCCAATCACCAGGATCAAATGCTTGCCGTTAATGTTTTTGCAAACATTTGTATGTGTAGTAGGTGACGTAACATACTGACATTTCGACAAAATGTGTCATCATGTTCACATTACAAGTTTATGACCTGCAGGGAAGAAGGCTTACAGCCAGTGACTGCAGTTCAAGGCTAAGTTCCAACATTTTTAAGCTGGCACCACTGGATATTTTTAAGGAGACCTTCAGACAATTTCCACCTGTGTTTTTGGCAAACAAAACAAGTACTTTAAGTGAAAACGTGATCTTTTGTGGTGTTTTTTGTGCCTAAACCTAACCTGACCATAAGCACAGCATTGTCACAGATAAACTGGAAAATTGAACCTAAAGAAATGTAAAATAGCAACATAAAGAAATGTAAAATATATAACATATTTGTTACATTTATTCTGGTGATTGGGTTGAGCGAGGGGTGTTTTGTTGGTTGCCATCTGCAATCTCACTGCTAGATGCCACAAATCCTACACACTGGAGCTTTAAGCGCAGCGTTGCTTTGAGCTAAGTGCCTACATCGTAATGCTAACATGCTCACAATGACAATGCTAACATGCTAATATTTAGGAGCTTATGTTTCACAGTGTAGCATGTTAGCATGCTAGCTATTACAGTTTATCCTATGGGGAACATGAATGTCTCCAGAAATATATAGCAAGCCATCCACTAGATGTTGAGACATTTCACTCAAAACCAGAAATGTTAACCTCATGGTGGCGCTAGATTAAAAGTCAAAGGATCAACAAAGTCAGTACAATTCATCTTTTGCGGAGCACCACGTGTAAACCCACCGTGATGTCATCCATTTGTTTGTGGACTACTGTAACGGAGTTTGACATTACAGCTGTTGCCATCTTGTTTTTTTGGAGCCAGAAGTGACTAAAAATAGGACAAGAGTATGGAGCTGGGGAGGATATGCAGATTGGATCTGAGTGAGAACCCAGCGACACTCAGTGGTAGTGACTTGTCAGTCACAAGGTAGCCACGCCCCAAAGCATAAACTGATTAATCATGTATTTTACTCTAAAATGGGACCACAATCTAAAAAACTGAACATCATGCTGTATTGAAGTAGACTTGAAACTAGAAATTGAGACCATAAACTCATTAGGAAACTGTTTACTGAGTTTGTAAATCAAGTGAGAAGTAGGGTAATTTTCTCATAAGCTTACATACAATCAGATTTCTTTTTGCAACCAGTCACCCTCCTCTTGCTATACATAGCATACAGTCTATTGGGACCACAAATATCTGTACAACATTTCATGGCAATCCATCAAAAATTTCCTGAGTTATTTCAGTTTGGACCGACAACCGAGTGACTGACAGACTAAAAAAACCTTCGGATCAGAGACGGTCTCAGAGGCATTTTTTCCTTGTTAGTGGAGGATCTGTTTTCATGTGTAGACACTGTACTGTGTAGACATTCATCTGACTTGATCTGATTAGTGGAATGACGGGGTTAACTTGACTCTTCCGGTATGCTGTTTCCCATCATGACAACCACGCACAGCTCTGAATCATCAATATCTTCTCCATGTATCACTGTTCCAACTTGTTGAGAGATGGAAGTGACAGCCTTGGGATGAGTCGTGCGCATCACCGTGGTGACGTTATTCTCGCAGGGCCTCACCTGTCAACATACCGTCACTGCTCAGGTGTGTACATGTGAATATGGATTGTTAAAAACATTAAGAAACTCCACGATGAACATTCCAAACATAGTGTCCCTCAACACGGCAATACTTAAACCCAAGTCATCAACCACCTGACATTCCCTTCCCCGTTGAGTGAGATGGCATTCCCATTAAGGCGCAGTGTGAAACTTCATGAGTCACTGTTACTGACTGATTTATGAAAACATGTGCAGGCATATTTCATATACTGTAGGTATGTAAATATAGCATGAAGGTGCTCCAACGGTGGAAGATAACTTCACTCAAGAACTTTACTTTTGTACAAATATTAGGTGCTTTTACTTGAGTATTTACATTATATGCTACTTTATACCTCTATTCTAAGGATGTACATGCAAAACATATGTTGTGCCAACAGTATATGAAATAATTCAAGCTACAACAGCAAAATGCTACTTATATTTACCTGCATCAGTAATAATCAGCCCAGTCGCCAGGATAAAATGTTAGCAGGTTACATGTTCATGTCATAGGCTACGTACCATATTGACATTTGTACGAAACATGTCATATATCACCTTCACATTACATGTTTATTACCTGACTTCTATATCAAGAGGTTAGGGAGACAATGGCGAGGTTACATGCGACAAGGCAGCCCAGCTGGTGACCAGCAGTGACTACAGTTCGAGTCTGCATTTTAACATTTGTATGCATGACACCAGTGGTTGTTTTTAAGGAGACCTTGGGAGTATTTCCAGCCATATATGTGGTGACAAACCAGGTGTTTTTAACAAGAACTAAGGACTCTTTGAGGCGGCCAAAGAACATGTAAAGTTAAACTTATCTGTGGTTTTGCATAAACGTACTTAGCCAACATTTATTCTGGCGATTGGGTTGGCAATAATAATAATACAATAATATAATAATAATAGTCAAATAATAATATAATAGTTTTTTAACAGGCAGAGTGGACATTTATTTGAGTCATGAGTACTTTTGTCTTTGATACTTAGAACACATTTTGCTAATAGTACTTACATTTGTAATCGTGATATGACAGAAGTGTTGTCTTTTCCTGGTTTTAAAAGCTCCATTACAGTAAAAATATGTACATTTCTGAACCACCAGACTGTTCTACTTATTATACTTGTTTTGCCTTTACTAGCTTAGTTATTATATTCACATTACTGATGTTTATTTATAAAAAAAATCTTATTATAATATTTTGTAAAAGTACCAAAAGTCATCCCTACAATATTGTCCCAATATTGATATTGAGGTATTTGGACAAAAATATCATAGTATGTGATCTGGTCGCTCAGTCCTGGTATTTATGTTTATTAAGTGTTTTTGAGGTTTATTGTGATATCCTCCAGCCCTAAGTGATAATATAAAACAGACTGTGCATAAATTAAAGAACATATTGGAGTCCACTACAGTTGCCACTAGTACTGTTAAAGGCTGTCACTCTCATGTGACAGATGTACACCCGTCTCGCCCCTCTCCCTCCCCTCCCTCACCCCTGAGCTCTGCTGGAGAATCAGAAGGAGTCTTTAGAGCAGCTGCTGGCTAAATGGTCTGCTTCAGAGCCTCATTACCTAATCACCAGCATAGCCACGGCTAAGACGCAAATGATGAGGGGGAAGACTGTCGTCTATCATCTATGAATGTTGACATTTTCCTCTTAAATCACACTCAGTTTTGTTTATTTCTCATATTTTTTATCTTAATGGCTGATAGTTTTAAGACAGAGGGGTAGAAAAAGCATGACCACACACTTTTCATGCAGATTGACAGACAAGCCTGTTCTGTTGCACTTAAAGCCAATTTTAGTGGAACTTACTTTGACACAGTAAGCTGGTTTCTCGCAGTTCTGACACTTGCTCACTGAAAAGAAATATTTAATGTATTCCTGAGTATTTTTATTATATTTGTTATGACTTTCCTGTGACTCCCACTGTGCTTTTTCATCTGGATGTTTATTTTTCCCACATTCTCTGCAAAAAGCTAATGATTTTTGTGGGGCTAAATCTAATCACTGCTTCACATTCGATCTCAAAAAGTCAATGCCATTGATTCTGTTGCTTGTACTACATGTGTGCACGTTGTTGCTGCAGGAAAAAAAAAAATTCTATACTGATGCACTCTCTGTGTGTTTGTGTCCTGGCGCTGCAGGTGCTTTTGAGGATGAGGATATCATCCATGTTGAGGGGACGGTGGACCCGGTGAGGGATATGGAGATCATCCACGAGGAGCTGCGGCTGAAGGATGAGGAGATGATCGGCCCTATTATTGACAAGCTGGAGAAGACGGCCATTAGAGGCGGTGACAAGAAACTCAAACCAGAATACGTGAGTCAATGTCCCAGCAGGCCCTTTGCTCCCCCTCACAGCACGGCACAAATAATAACCCTCCCACACACATGGCCAAGGAGAAAAAAAGTATGTTTTTTTTAATCTCCCTCCAATAGGTCTCACCCCTCCCCCTGCCCTATTTTTTTTTTCCCTTTCCGAGATTGAAAGTGATCAGGGGTCAGGGGTTTTCTGCTGTAGAAATCATTAATAGAGAGTTACTTATTCAGCTGCTGACCCTGGGTCACAGCACTGGGCTAATGAAAGTGTTTCCACACAGCTCTTTTCATCTAAAGTAATACTCAAATCATGGCACAGCTCTTGCTCATGCTTATACACCTACAGCAGCTTAGGAAATTGTGTAAGGCCATACAGTGGGTGACACATATGCCTATACCTCGCTATGAATACCGTAAATGTTTAGAATATTCTTTGACTGAGGATCCTGCAGCAAGGTGCAGGGCAAAACACAGGGTAAGATCAGAAAAAAAAAATCCACATCCTGGGTGTCGGATCACGACGTATGTGAATGCAAACGCATTCAGATGGTCATATTGTTAAGGTAATGAGGCTGAGTCGCAACATTACCAATGATTTGGTTGTAAATGTCTCATGATGCTCTGATGGCGGAGGAGCAGGCTCGGATGGGCGAGGGGACCCGGCCTTTCACTCGGAGCAGCATGCCCAATTTCAGGCCCCGAGACACCGAGGCTCTGACCACTCATTACACTAACGAGAGGGGCTTTTTCACCTGCTGCAGAGTTTGGTTGGTTCCC
This sequence comes from Pagrus major, assembly GCF_040436345.1. Taxonomy (NCBI): domain Eukaryota; kingdom Metazoa; phylum Chordata; class Actinopteri; order Spariformes; family Sparidae; genus Pagrus; species Pagrus major. Next base: position 17,754,434 of record NC_133223.1, read on the forward strand.
CTCAGACGACTCCCCCCCCCCCCAAAAACCCCAATCCCCCCCAATCCCCCCCCCACCCCCCCACCCTCTCTTTTTACAGCCTACAGCACTTCCCCACACCCCTGTAGCCCCACAGACAGGAGCCATTCAGGCCAGGCAGGTGGCCGCTTACGCACATAATTGCTAACAATTTTAGGCAATGAATAAAAATGATACATTACTTGTCAAAGGTTGTGCACACGTCGGCAAGTGAAATCTATAGAAGACCTCTTTAGATGGCAAAGAATGGTGCTTATCAAAGGCTGCACCAAGCTTTTAGATGGGAGGGATTGTGTGATTGTCTCACAGGCTGAGCCTGGCGTTTGACACGCTCAGCTGTGCACAGACACATATACACATGTTTATGTCAGCATTTATATGCAGGAACATGTGCATCAAGCCTAAAAATACACAGTTTTAAAGAAAAAAAAGTGCTATTTCTTTCTTCAATTGAGCCACAGGATGCAATGAAATAAAAAGGAAATGCTGATGGTGATTACTGGCTTAGATTTTCCACTTTACAGAGTCATTTGCAAGACCTTTGAAAAAAAACTTAATTTCCATTGTTGCACTCAGTTTCCTATAAGCGCTACAGGTCTTTAAGTGGCTGGAAATTCTTTCCAAGAGCCAAAAACACTTTTGTCCCGCCTGAGTTCAATGGTTATTTTAATGTCAACTTATTTTACCATCTAGATATTCATACTTTTAAAAATTACATTGTAAACCTTTATATGAATCAAGATTATGCACCATTCACACAAATCCTAAATTAGTTTTTCTCGCACACTTTCTCACATTTTTATATGCTGTCTTTAAGACTGAAATTATACCGACAATATGAAAACAATGTGTTAAAATTATGAGTAATTATGACAAAACCACACAAATCTCAATAGTGCAAAACTCAAAATATGTCTGATGAGAAATTCATTCATTTCCTGTACGTTGTTACCTCTGCACAAGGTATGGAAACACTATGCCTTACGATATTACTGTGAGAGAGAACTACTCTATTTATTAATATATACCATAAAGTGTAATACACTGTGCATGCACTCCATAAAGAATGATATTAAATATTTGCCGATTGTGACACAAAAAAGATTGTTTTGAAGGCATCTTTCCTCTTTCTTTAATGTACTTCCTGCTCTGTAGGAAATGCACATAAGGAGATGATTATTACTGTAAACTAAAAATGCATCTGAAAGGTTGAGGGGCAAAGTAATTGAGAAAAAAAACTAATGCTAACATTTGCTGTTTAATAAAAAAAAAGAGGGGGGGGGAATCAGAAATGTGTTATTTATAGCATTTTATGGTTAAAATTGCTGTCACAATGAAAAAGGTCACTTAATATTTCACTGTGAGTTGAAGCTGAATGTATGCACACACAGGGCTCATATGTATGCATTGTTGTAAAGATTTAAGTCCATTTCGCTGTTGCTGTGTTTACAAAGACAATGTTTCATTGCTTTTGTCCATATGAATCCTCAAAATCCCTATCCTTAAAAAACAATAATAAGAAGCTGGCCCACCAGCGGCGCTTCATGGTGGCAGGCATATGTGTTTGACCCTTGTGGGACCTATATGCCTTTTATTAACACCTGCCTGTTAGAGGAGCGCTGCACGGCGGCTGCGAGCTGATGAGGGAAACCTGGAGCGGGTTCAGCCTGTGTCACTGGCCGTTTGCTGTTTCCATTTCACAGATGATTAATCTCTCTGTGAAGACTTGGGACGGCGCGGGCGGAGTGTATGCAGCTCTTCCTGCGCTCTCTCCCGCTGGCTGCACTCTGGCTGCCTGACTAAAAGGCCTTTAGAATTCCTGTGGAGAGAGATGTGCAGAGAGTGAATGCAGCTGGCTGGGGGTCAGTGTGTGGAGCTTTTTCTGCCATTGTGTAATTGAGGCTCTGGCAGGATTTTTTCCTCAGTTCTTTCAAAAGGGAGTATGATTGTGAAGTGCTGCAAGGGTTTGGGGAGGGAAAAGGAGGTAGGGGGAGTGTTGCAGGGGGTGGAGGAGTTTTTATATGAAGGGGGAGGTCAAGTTGACAGGAACAAAAAGAATGTGTTCCGCTAATTTCTGTGGGGCTGGATCAACAATAATAGGCTCAATTTCTTTATTACAAATTTTATAACTACCTCCCTCCCATTTTCCCACCCTTTTCCGCTTCCAGATCCTGTCAAGACCCAGTCTTGCCTGTGGTCTCAACCCACAAGTACCTCAGTAATGAATGTGGCATACATAGCTGGAAATGCTCAATATTTTCTCCAGAAGAAACACTGAATAATTAGTTCTGTACCTCACTAGTGCTTATTCAGTATGACTACATTCTGCAAAGTGCCTGAGGAAGGACCAATAATTTACACCTAACTAACCAACTTCCAATTAGTTCCCTGCTCTTTTCCAATTTTGTCTCCTCTTTCCATCCTTTTCATTAAACAGTCCCAATGGAATATTGATGTTCAAAACTGCGGCTCCGAGCGAGACACCCCAGAAGGCATTTTGTCATGATTTAAAGGAGGGAAGGGGGTCTTGTGCATGCCATCCCTTGTCAAAGCCAGGCCACTCCTGCTTGAATGCGAGCACAGCCATTGTTCATTTTGGCATCAGGATGCCATGCATTTAGGAAATAATTACCCCATACCCTGCTGGGTTTATATTCTTTTTCATCTCCTTTAATGGCTTCTTGTTCATTCTCTTTTAACCCCAAACAGGACGTTATGTGCAAAATCAAGAGCTGGGTAGTGGATGAAAAGAAAAACGTTCGCTACTATCCCGATTGGAACGACAAGGAGGTAAGCCTTTGATGTCACAGTCACATTTATTAATGTGATTTATCTCGCTCATCTTTTCATCTGACCTAAAAGTACAACTGCTGTTTCCTCCTCTCTCTCTTTTTTTTTCTCAAGGAAACACGTCTTTTGTGCAAATCACAAGTTAATATTATGCACAGCCTTTTGTTGGTTGTATTTTGACATTACTTTTGTACAAGCTAATGACATCTGGCCGTGCTGATTTTGATTTAGAGGCTTTATAGTCGCACCCCACCGAGGCTATACACCAGACCCTAATTTGATTTCGCTTCACTCATCTATGTTTGTGCTGTCATCAAAGGCTACTTTGGAAAAAGTTCTGATTCTCAGTGCCTCTTGCCTTGTGTGTCTTTGTCACAGATCGAAGTGTTGAACAAATACTTGTTTTTGACATCCAAACCAATGATTTACCTCGTTAACCTCTCTGAGAAAGACTACATCAGGAGAAAGAACAAATGGTAAGTGCTTGGAAGAAAGGCGGAGACCGTCTCATTGCACTCATTAAAGGGGCACTACGTAGTTTTGGGGAAGACATTTTAATCAGAAGAGAAGATCATAGACTGTTTTTTTTGATATACCTAAGCAAACTATAAACAAACTTTCTTCGTTTTCATGACTGAATAAACCGATTAAACAAACTGACCTTAAAGGACAACACAATTTCATACTGTTTACTTTGTTTATATTTGGCGGACCCTGCCACCTTTCTAGCTTCAAAAAGTGTTCTGGGGACCTTATTTTCCTCTGAGAACAGCTTGTTTATTCAGTTATGGACAAAATAACTATGTCTGAGTTTGTATTATTACCTCATTAATATTGTAAATATTACAATTCTGAGTGTGAATTTCATCTCCAAAACTACATAGTGCTCCTTTAATCATCACCAAGGAGCTTTCCTTCTACTTCTACATTAATTTCTAACCCCTAACTTTCATTGAATCTGCATGTCAGCTATAAAAAAGTCTGCGTGCATGTGTCTGTACAGCATGTGCCATAAGTGTGTGTGAGAAGTGTGTGTGTGAGTTAGCCTTGTTGATCTTCTGACTGTGGTCTCCTGCTGACAGAAAACGGTCATATCTTTGTGAGAGGATCTGCCTGGAGGTGGCACTAAGTAAGCTCGAACACAACATCCAGCTCCAGCCTCCAGACTCTGCACTTCATTAAGAGCGCACCAGCATATGGTCCTCATTTGACATCGAAATTATGTGTCATTTCCATATGATATCAAAGAGAGTGAAGGCTTTAAATTGCAAAAAAAAAAAAAAACATACCTACATTCAAAGCCAAGCAAGTCATTAATATCATCTGGAGAGTGGCTGTAAATCATAAGTAAATGATATAATATCTTAAATTGTTTTGCTCTAAATATTTGGCATTGTCCTCACATGTTGTTGCTTAATCACAGCCTGGAAATTCCCACCGATCATAGTGACAACTGAGGCTTGAGGGGAAAAATGCTAATATTCTGACTGGTACTTTTAACTTTGCAGGTGCAACACTATTCATAATGTGAACTGACTGAGGTCGACTTTAAAAGGGTATTTAGTATTTACAATACTAATGAGGTAATAATACAAACTCAGAAATATTATTTGTTTCCATAACTGAATAAACAAGCTGTTCTCAGAGGAAAATAAGGTCCCCAGAACACTGTTTGAAGCTAGAAAGGTGGCAGGGTTCGCCACATATAAACAAAGTAAAACAGTATGAAATTGTGTTGTACTTTAAGGACAGTTTGTTTATTCAGTTTGTTTAGGCATAAAAAAAATCAGTCAATGAAGATTCTCTTTCTCTTCTGATTAAAATGTCTTTCCCAAAACTACACAGTGCACCTTTAATGCATTAAATACACTTCTTCGTCCTCGTTGTATTTCCAGCTGTATGATCCTCTGTTCTGTGAAAAAAACACACTTTTCATAGTAATGTTGTCATCTGGCCACAGTGAGAGCGGATCCAAAAGGCTGGTGTTAGACATCCATTATATCTGAAAGGGCTACTTTTCCACACTACAGCCGTTTCGTCAATAACACCAACTTGTGGATTGTTATCGCACTTTTCCAATTGCCCTCTAGGCTTGTGGTGTCAGTTCTTACAAAATTTGTTTTAGTGCTTTGCTTGGCAGCATTGTATTACAAGGGAAGTTGTTTACCTATGACTGTTTGTTAAAATGTTCCTGACACGAAAGTATGACTGTCAGACGGGAGGGAGGACGGGGGGAGCTCGTAAATCAAATGATTCATGGCATGTGGAACATCCGTCATCAGTAGGAAGAGAGTTTTTTTTTTTCATGTTGCGTGTGTGTGTGTTTCTTTAACTGTGTGAAATGCAATAAATCTCTGAGCGTTTTAAACAGGCAAACAGTAGTGCTCAGATGTCCCGAGGGGCTCCGCGATGAACAATGCCAACATCAAAGTGTTGATGTTTGACAAGTGATGAGTCACTTCCCTTGTCCAGAGAGGAGCTCACACCTGTATGGAGATGATTACAGGTAGATCTAGCTGGCCCTAATTGTACAATAAATGCTGCTCTCAGCCCTAATGGCAGCTAGTCTGCAGCAGAGACGCCAGACTGCCATTTGGCTGTCGCCATGCCCCCGTGTTTTTCCACCAGCACAGTTGAGATGATGATACGGTTAAGGACTATTCAAAGCAAACAGCTAGACAAATTGCAATCTCAGCTTTAATGTGAGGAGGAAAAGCAGGCGAATCCTCGAATGAGGCAAATAAGCCAATCTTATCTGTGTATCTCTGGACACCCATTCAGAGCATTTCACAGGTTTCCTGGGTGTTTTCATTTCAGATTTTTGCTGTTTTCTTCAGCACGTTCAGGCTTTCAGTTAATGTTACTAATTTTACTTTATCTTTAAGGTATGTAAGTGCATTGACTTCAGTATTACAGTCCACTCACATGTACGTGGTAGAGACAGTTATAGAACACAGTCGATTATTGTTGCAGCAAGTAGTTTCATCAGACTTTCTCAGCCTCCAAAAACAGTCCATTGTTAACCAAGATCATCCTGTTTGGAGTATGTGAACCACATACCAAGCTGCCCTTGTTTAGACAAGAATACACAGTATTAGCTTTAGCAAGCCATCATTAATGGAGGGATCAGACGAGGAGCAAGGCCTCCTTTCATCCCCAGGTTCTCTGCTGGAGACAGTACATCATTTACTGTTGAGAGGAGCACATGGCTCCAATCCTATACAGTGTATGTGTACGTGTATGAGAATGCGTACATGTGCATGTTTGAAGTCTGTTTCAGAGGCGACTCCATGCTCATTTGGATGCTGGCGTAATTGCGGTGTGGAGATCAAAGGATCGCCGGCCGAGTGATGTTCCAGAGGAGACTTTACCACACAGCCCTCTCCTCTGTGCAGAGGGGGCCGCCTGCTGCTCACCGCTCCCCTCTCCCCTCTAACCATGCACTGCCCCCTGCACATCCCCGCTCGTAAAAAATGATTAAGGCCGCATTTGTCATGTGTTTATGACTGAGAGGCATTGCGTGATAGGGAATGGCATCTACAAGAGTCTATCAAGAGGCTTTCTCCTCTTCCCTCGGCGTCAGCGGGCTGCCTGGAAGACTTTTCCTCTGTGCTGCCACATACCGTAGTTTGTGTGTTAGAGAGGGTCATTAGAGCACTGTTGATGATGTGGGGGCTGCAGCCGGCCCAGCCTTAGCGTGTTTTCACTTGTCAGTTAAGTTATTGTTTATTTTATGGGCTTGTGGCCTCTCTGTCTTCATCAGTCTTTTAATAGTTTTGATATCAGATATGTATTTAATCCTCCTCAGAGAACCGAGAGCAGTCACATTTTGTGCTGCGAAAAGACACAGCTGAGAATACGGCACATATGCTGTGTTGGTTTTTTTTCTTCTTTCTTGTCATTTCTCTTTCTCTTATTTTTTTTCTTCTTTTGGACAATGTGCATTAAAGTAAATTGGTGCCTCTTAAGTAGATGAGTTGACCTTTAAGGAAACTAGCAAGCGTGACCTGTCTGTGAGTGCCTCTGCAGTGTGGGTTTTCCTGGTGAGTGTAAGAACTGCAGGGTACCATTGCTTGGAGCTTTTATTAACTGTGTGTATATATGTATATGCGTGTGTGTGTGTGTGTGTGTGTGTGTGCGTGTCTTTGTCTGCCTGCCTGTATGAAAGTGTGTGTGCATAGGTATGGGCAGGTGTACTACCCTCTTCAGTCTGTATAGATGTTCCTTGAGTCTTATTATTACACTCATTCAAACTTATTTGAACATTATTTGCTCCTAATGTGTGTTACATTAGGTACCTTTGTCTTTGTGCTTTATGCTGGGAAACCACAGCTGAAATAAGTACATACCACAGCTGCTCTTTCAGTCGACCATTTTAATTTTCCGTTTTCCTTCCCACAAAGGCATAAATTGATCTTTCATCATTAATTCCCTCCATATTTGTCTGGCATGGTGTACTTAAAAAAGAAGTATGCCATGCTTGTACTCTCATGAGCCATTTCTGATAAGTGTGATGTTGAAAAAAAGACAGCTTCAGTGTGTCTCAGAAATTCAGGAGACTTGGTTTGATCTCTGTAAAAGGCCTTGTTTCATGTTAAGGTGTCAGTCTATTCTACTCATTATACTTTACTCATTAGAAGTTAAAGGATAAAGTTGGATTTATTATATATTTTGCTTATTGTCAACAAATTTCAGAAAAAGATCAAAACCAACAATGATTCAACCATTTAATGTTGTCTGTGTTGCCTAAACCTGCTATTACTTATTCCTGTATACAATAGATCTCCATTGTTGTCCAAGAACTATTAAAAACACATAAATAAGCCACATTGTTTCACTGGAATGACATGTTTCTTCATTACAACAACATGTAGTTTATTTTCAGTCAATCCCACGTACACCATCCTACTCACTCACAGACAGAATGTGTTTGAATCCACAGCTGAAAATGGGATTTTCTGTCAATATGGACATTATGTAACACTACATAGCATCATTAATAAATGGTAAATTTGCAGTTAATAAAACTTTATTCAATAGTTATTTCACTGTAACAAACAATGAGATGCTGTATAAAACATTTGTTAAGCAATTGTACACGTTTCTAAACATCAGTTGCAACTTTATAATGGTCATCCAAGTAATGTTAATAAATGAACTATGCAGTATATTTTAATTTACACCAAAAATATATAATCATAATTTACCATTTACACAGTTTTATAAACATCAGTTGTAACTTAACATTAAAAAACAATTGCTTTATAAATGGTTAATAAAGCATTTCATTTCTTTGTTAACAGCCAATTAACTTTTAACTAAATGTACTATTAACTTACCATATTTTTTTAAGCATGATTATTATGTAGTGTGACCAGAACAAGTTACTTAATGATGAACAATTGCTAAATGGTTTGTAAAGCATGTTATTATTTGTTGACAGTGAATTAACTATTAACTAAAGTTTAATGTACTATAAACTTTTATTAATGATGGTTATTATAAAGTGTTACCAAGACAAATTTATTTCATTTATAAGTAACACGACTCAATTTTAAGTTTACTTAACAAGTAGATATAAAGAAAGCAAAACTTAGGAATAATTGTTATATTCACTTTCCTTTTTCAAGGCAATCAATCAATCCTAGAAAAAGGTAAGTAAATATAACAATTCCTACAGGTAAGATCAACTTGTCAGATTTTAGAGCAGCTTTAGCGCTAAGTTTAAAGAAATCCAACCACAGTTTAAGAAGGAACAGAAAGGCAGGAAAATGTCTTAGCAGAGTCTGATGCTCTAGTTGGCCTGTAGGAGGAGCTTTGACAATTAAAGTAAAGGAAGCCCTGACAAGAGTTGCAGCATGTCAGCTGTGGACCTTCTGTCTGTAGAGCTTACACCTATTTTCCCCGAGCCTTCATACACATAGTGTTGCAAATGGATCCTTCATCTGTCGACTTTATTTTTTGTTATATGCATTTTTTTGGTTTTGAAGAATCCCACTAATAAGTTAAACATGCATTTTCACTTTGTGTGATCATTTTGACAAACCATTTCTGAGGAGTACCCGTCAAGATTCATAGACAGAAGAAAAACTGAGAGCAGACTATTATGATTCACTGAAAAAGCCACTCCATGAAAGCAGTCACTGCAGCCCACTTCAGCTACTCCAAACCATAATTCCCATAAACACAACCGAAACTTTATTGAGTGCAAAACCACTGGCTCCATCCAAGTTTTTAGGAACTACTATCTGGGGAGTTAAGAGTTCACTTTTCAAAGCCATGAGGAAGATATACGACCACTTGCTCCTCTTTATTTTCTACACAGTCGTCCACTCTCTCCTTGTGCAGTGTGGGATCCTGAGAAACACTTTCCCATGGTAAGATGTGTACCCCACTGCCCACAGTCAGTCCTAATGGATGCCTTTAGCTAGCTTTCAATGAGAGAAAACAACAGGAGAGGCTGTATAGTAAAACTGAAACAGATGGTGCTAATAAAGTCCTGTCGTTCCAGTTAGCCTGGTTATTGACTGTCCCCGGTCCAGGTAATGAAAGGACATGTCACATGTCACCCTGTTGTCTTTGTTGTGTCCTGGCGGTGAAGACACAGCACTGTTGTTCGAACTAATGAGACAGACCCTAAACTTGAGACTAACACAGACTTTTTCCTCTTCTTGTTTGTTCTTTAATGACCCTGTGTTGAACCAGTTTGCTCTCCAAAATCCACTACAGATTGCCACTTCTCCCTCGTTTATCAGGCCTCATAACCCAAGGACGTAATGTTGAGTGACGCTCCTGCGGTTCACAATGTATGTAGACACCTCCTGTGTTCTTCTGAAGGCACCCTGGGAATTGTTCCCCTGTAAAGCTTTGGCATCACCGACATAAAAAAAAAAGAAATGTCTGCGAGTTTCAAGCCTGTCTAATAATACATTTGATAGCTTTGGCTTTGTCGAGCCGCTCTTTTTTATTATGTTTGTGATCAGGTTAAGGCCGAACGGACGTGCCACAGTGAGCAACCCGCAGCCTTGGCAGCTCTAATGAGACAAATAAATGAATTTAGTGTTTCCACATACAGCTCCTGAACCCTTATTATCAGGATTATTGTTGAACTGTTATGAATGGAGGGGAGAAAGAGATTGGAAAAAGGGGGCATGATTGGCTGATGTTACATATGTCCTTGATTACCTTCCTTCTGCTTTTATTCTAATAAGTGGCATTCTTTGTACTCCCTGGGACAGCTAGACAGTCTGACACACGATGAGAATAAATATTGCATGTGGTAGACATTAAGCTGTCATCCTGGGGGAAAAAAAGAGAAGAGATGGAGAAATCCGTGTGGTGTTCTTCGGCGCTACACTTTGCCTGCTCTTGTCACAATTGTCACATCTTGATGACTCCCCCCTCTCTCTCTCCCCCCTCCCAGCCCCCTTATTTTCTCTCCCCCAGTCAACTGCCGTGAATGACAGCATGGATACCCCATATAGAGAATTATTTTGGGTGATGTACAATGTACTCCTCTGGGTTACGGTTTGAATTTCTGATGTTTGCCTCCTCACAAACAGCCTTAAACAAGGACGTGGCTTTGATAATGTGTCCTCAACGAGCATTATGAGGACGGAACCGGGGACGATGGTTTGTTAGGGGGTTTTTATCTATCATGTGCAAACATTTAAAGTGGCAAGATTTGTCTTTTAAAATTTTAATGGGTATAGTTATCACAGAAAACAAAGTTGTTCAAGAAAAAAAAAAGCTTGTTACCAGCACACCCTCGAGGTACGATGTGAGATGATGCTCTTAATTAAAGCTGCTCCCATTGTGCCTGTGCTGGGTTCTGTTTCCTCCAGCCCGTGATTGCTTTGAAGCCTGAAAGAAGTTGACAATATTGGAGATACTGTGTGTGTGTGTGTGTGTGTGTGTGTGTGTGTGTGTCAGATCTCCTTCCTTCTCAGAGGCTGATGTGTAATGCCTTTCCATCCGGCCCTGGCCACAGGGAGCAGAGAGCGTCTGCACTCTAGTCGCTCAGGAGCTCACCACTGGGAGGATGAAAAGCTTCCCACAGAGCCCCCGACTTCCCAGCCTCAAAAAGCCACCATGAGCTCATACCTCTCATTTCTGTCTCCCTTCACAGAGGAAGGGAAGAGGAGGGGGGGATGAGTGTACGCTGTGTGCCGCAGCATCCAAACCCTTTCGGATGCTCGTCCCTGCAACCAGGGACAGGCAGAACGGAGGGGTTTATTACTTGATGAGTCTGTGCTATAGCTGGTCATACCCATGTTCAGTTACCTGCTGCACCTGTGGGTGTGTCAGTGAAGTGGATGCAGGTAGTGGATTACTCTTCAGGTCTGTCAGCATTCAATTGCATCTGAAAGGAGCACTCAATCTGGAGGTGATGGCCCACCTTTTAGAGGCTTAACCGGCTTTAAGCACTCCTAATAAAGCCAACCTGTATGAATGTATGTCAGACACAGGCCCAGGTCATTGTCTCAGGTAGCCTGCCTCTGTACTCTCGGAGCTCCCATTGTTTTTTCCCTCCTGAGCCATTTAAGCAGATCAAAGCTCTGACAAAGCCCAGGGAAGCCCCAGGCATGCGGAAACACAGGAATTATCCCCCCCCCCTCCCCTTAGGATTCCCACACAAAAAGACAAATAGACTAGCCCCAGAGGGTGGCCCCCTGTGGGACGTCTCCTTTCAGAGCTGGCCTGTTGTGGAAGCTCCAATTGTTTTTGTGATTTCACAATATATTGTGCTTTAAATTAGATCTATTGTAAATACAACTGGCATCGAATCTTAAGCTCAGGACAGATAACATGACATCTAGATGTGAGATAAACAAATACTGATTCATATTACCTTGTTTTTAGCATGAACAAGCAAACAAAAACATAAAATGATATCATGTTTTGGGTTTGTAAAGTTTGATATGAGCACATATGAGACACCTATTTTCCTTCCCGAATCGAGAGCAGCAGGAAAAGCACAAACACGGCTCGTTCCTCAGCTTTGTTTGAGCCTTCAAGCCGGTGAATGATTAGCAGAAATAATGTCCCTGTCACCCTTAATCACATTAAAACGTGGTTAACATTTAATTTTTCCCACTTGATATGCAAAAATTTCCACTTGATTTGCAGCAAAGGCCATTGGAATTCCATTATAAAAAGAATAAAAATTTCAGGCGTCATTTGTTCAGAGAGGGATATCAAGAGCAGAAAGTGCTGAATCTTTCTATTAAGCGAGCAGTGAGAGATGGCACTCAGTGCTGGGACATAATGGGAGACTGACAAGGCACAGACACACACACACACAGTCTTTCTCAGTGAATTTTTTATGTGTGTAGCTTGGACCTTTTTAAAAAGGACCAACATGAACCAATATTTTATGTATTATTTCTAGTGTGGAAGCTCAAAAATCCACATAGAATATTTTGGGTTTTCTCTTAAAATATGTGGACGATATGCAGAGAATTAATTAGCCAATAAATTCTGCATTAAAGAATAAAACAGTTTCTTATGTCAAAGAAAGAGAAGAGATACTGATAGTCATGATGTACAGAAAACAAGGGATGCACAATAATATCGGCCGATAAAGGCTTTAAAATTACATAGCAGCATCTGCCCGACATGAGCATTTCAGGAGATGAGGCTTTAAAGGTGCACTATGCATTTTTTGGAAAGAAATTTTAATCAGAAGAGAAAGATCTATCGACTTATTTTCATTCCTAAACAAACTTAATAAACAAACTATCTTTGTTTTCATGACTAAATAAACAATAAAGGACAACACAATTTCTTACTGTTTTACTTTGTTTATATTTTGGCAGACCCTGCCACCTTTCTAGCTTCAAACAGTGTTCTGGGGACCTTATTTTCCTCTGAGGACGGCTTATTTATTTATTTATTTATGGAAATAATAAATATTTCTGAGTTTGTATTATTACCTCATTAATACTGTGAATATTACCTTTCTGAGTTTCTGAATTTCTTTTCCAAAACTACATAGTGCCCCTTGTCGGTATCAGCATCAACAATCAGAGTAACAAATATCATAGTATCCTCATATCAAATATGAGCAAAAATCCAATATCATGCATCACAAATGAAAACATAATCCTTATCAATACTTTAAATTTTCATGAATACCTTTTATATTTTAGAATTTCATGAATGACTGAAGGATGAGAACAAAGACCAAAAGAAATCTGCAGCATGTTTTTACATAAATATTTTCCCCCAATTTACACACCCACGTAAAATTTTGTGCAAATAATTGGAATGGACATAAGTACAAATTGCAAAGTGGCATGGGTAGACAGCGGCGAAGTTGACAGAATTGGTTTTGGGAGTCGTGTTGACGGAGCATCAAAGCTCTTAATTGACAGTGCTTTGTTTCTGGAGTTGAGGGAAGGGGGTGTTTCATGTTCCTGTGGCAAGGTGTTTGTCTGGTCCTGTGTCACTCAGTGCAAGGACCCAGAGACCCCCGCGCTCATTTGCAGCTCACGTTCTCCGTCTCGGCTCCACATTATTAAAATCATCCCTCAGCCTTCTACCAAGAGCCTCTTTGTTACTTGGCTGGCTTGGCTCAGCTCTGTCAAGTCTTCACCAATTACAGTCTCAGGTACAATGGTCTATTCAAAGGATCACAGCCCTTGACTGGTGTGGAGAGAGTGATTTGTGAATCATTATTCAGCCGCCTGTAGAGTACGCAATACCTGAGGAATGCAAATAACGTGCCACCAAATAGACAGCTGTGCTGCTAAAAGTGAGAAACTACAGCTGTTATTATCTCAGATTGGATTTTTTCCCCTCTTGGAGCGCCTGCCATCTCCTATGTTTTCAGTTTTTTTGGGGCTTTTGACTAAAGGTGTTTATTTTTCTGTCCTTTATTGGTGAGACATTGGCGACTACCTTATTGCGGTGGCAGTCAGACATCAGCTCAGCATCCATAGTGCGAACAGAAAGGGAAATATTAGGTTACGGCTCCTAATAGATGTGCATCTGAACAGACAGACAAACTGGCACAAGATTCATTTCAAATTTACCCTGCAGTGTTATTCTAGCTTGTTGGGAAAAACATCCAATCAAAGCAAAAGTGTGCTCTTCCCATGCCCGTTACCCTGTCATATATTGTATATTGATAATCATTAGGTAGGAGCAGCGTTATGGTGCTGTAGGTGATAAAGCGGTGACATTGTTATTGAAATAGATGTGGTATTGAGGTGGTTGGGTCCCTCCCAGTCTTTGATTCTTATGGGCTTTAAACAGGAAACTAGGATTACAGATAATGACAGGGACCCCTCAGAATCAATCCAGCCTAGGAGCTCTGTCGGGGCCGCCGTGTGAAAATGGATTTGTGTGATGCTGTTCTTTGAGACCTGTCCAATCCCAGCCTGAGAGCATGTGGGGCTAATCTCATAATTGCCCCGACCCCCTTATATTGTTCTGACTGAGAGTTACCATTAAGTGCGAGGATATCTTTGTCCTGCAATGTCAGGTGTCCTGCTGCACTGGAAGACAGAGAGAGAAAAAAGAAAGCTCAGGTGGTAAAGAGAATGACAAAGACGTTCGTGAGGGAAAACTGAAGTTAGTTCTGCTTCTTCCTCACTTTATGGCATATGTTTAGCTTGTTTATTGTGGTAAAAAAAATAGGCAACAGACCAAAAGCTTGTGTGTTTTATGAACTCAGTCGAAAGTAGCTAAGTGCTTAAAGTCCACCTCCGGTCAAAAATGTGTTTTTCCTCTTGTTCCTACAGTTGAATGTTTGAGCGTCACTGTGTAGAATGATGTGTGCAGAGTTTGACACTAAAAGGCAGTTTTCACATTCAACCTCAGAATGTGCTCATTGAAAATCTGACTTAATGAGCCTATGAGCATGATTTGTGATATCACAAATAGTTTAAAGACCAATCCTGGTCCAATATTCAGCATACACAAGAGTGATGTGGAAACTTGAAGCCTCCAGTGCACGAACACTGAGAATAGACTATATATACAGTCCTATATTTTTGCACTGTAGGACTTCTTTCCTGCTCTAATGTTGACAAATACAAATGTAAACATATGGCTTAATAGAAGGCCTACATCTAAAGCTCATGTTAGCTCCTCCACGTATCAAAAGCCGTCTTTTTTTTGTATATAGGCCTGTAAAAAAGTTGCATAATGTACCTTTAAAAACCATTTGAAATATATATATTCTTAGTGCACAGAAAGAAAGAAATAAGGTTTTTAAGACTTGTTTATAGACAGAAACTGTTTTGGTCTTGGTCTTGGGGATTTTGTAGATTAAACTGTCCAGCAGTAAAATGCTACTACCACACAATGTACCAGTAATAATGACCCTATAATATAAATGAATATATAGAACTAAGATGGTCCATTCTGCAAGTATATGGAGCTGGTAATACTTCTGTACTTTTACTTTCGAACTTTGAAGCATTTGTTTAGAATAAGGTGATCAGGTGTGTCGATACTTGGATACTTTTTGGATACCACGTGTTTAAAGCAATCTGAAATCCACTTTTAGTAGATCAAAGACAGAACTGAAAAAAAATGATCTACAGTCCGATTTTCATTGCTGCACACACATTAACATTATAGCAAATGTGTTGTGTTTTCTTTTTGCTGTGGTATTAAAATAGGTATCACATATCATTTATACTGGTATTGTATCAAAATTCTAAATTCTGGAATCGTGACAACCTTAGTAAAGAAGTATTTTTACAGTATGCTACAGTATTGCTGCTGTTGCTTTTAAAATCTTTGTGAATCTATGCTTTATATGTTCGTATGAGTCAAACCTTTAGTTGAAAGTTTTCAATGAAAACAAAGTCAAACTCTCTGAGACAAACGGCCACCTTTGGAGCGCAGTCTCCTGCAAACACTCATATGTTCGTTCAGCTGCTGTCATGAATATGCATGCGCCGGCGGATAACAAACACTCTCATGTTAATCAAGTCATCCAACTAGTTCTGTGGATGCTGCTTTCTACCAGGTTGGTGAAAATCAAGGAGTGGGTGGACAGTCACGACCCCGGAGCCTTGGTCATCCCGTTCAGCGGCGGCCTGGAGAGCCAGCTCCAG
The DNA here is from genome assembly GCF_040436345.1 of Pagrus major. Taxonomy (NCBI): domain Eukaryota; kingdom Metazoa; phylum Chordata; class Actinopteri; order Spariformes; family Sparidae; genus Pagrus; species Pagrus major. Next base: position 17,770,315 of record NC_133223.1, read on the forward strand.
GACATAAGCGAAGACGAGAGGCAGGCGTACTGCACGGAGCACAAGACGCAGAGGTTAATTAGCATTCAGTCTCCCCACACTTTATTATCAGCTGTGTCCTCCATGCACTCCTTTAATTGCATGTGCTGATAGAATAATAAATGGCAGAGTAATTACCATTATAAAGCAAAGGATCCCTCTTCTTACTGAACAACTCAGTCAAAGGGTTTTCCTCTAAATTAAGTTTTTAACTGTCATCTGTCATCTGTAGGTATAATTATAACTTGGGCATTTTGGGTTTATTGTTCTCATGTGAAAACCTCTATGGAGAGAAAAATTGTGACAGCAGATTTTTTTTTTTCCTCTCAGTGCAGAGCGAGGCATCGGGTTGAATTCTTAAAAATGCTAAATGAGTCCACAAGCTTTGCAATTAATCAAAGAAACCATTGGAGAGTTGAATGTCTTGTGTGAAACGAAGTGACCCATCTTATTCACTAAATGAGTTTATATTGGAATGAATGGGGCCTTGCCACTGGAGTGAACTTTGTCTGGGCATCAGTGGCAATAAATGATACTCAAACAGTTCAGACCCCTCGATTCAAACTGAAATTTCTCTCCGCCAGTGCCTTGAGCAAGATCATCAAGTTCGGCTACGCAGCCCTGCAGCTGGAGTACTTCTTCACTGCCGGACCAGACGAGGTCCGTGCATGGACCGTTCGGGTAAGAGCCAGCTTCCTGCTGCGCACGTGCATGCGAGTGTGAGGGTGTGTGCCACATACACACACACACATACACAAACGAATACACGCAGTCTCCCACGTTCCACCCTGCTGGCACCCTCACTGATATCACACACTTTCAACTTTGTCATGGTTGTGCTTTAGCCAGTCATTACAGGCCAAGGATAACTTCAATTACTGGTGAGCTGCTGAACAGTGAAAGTGGGGGCTACATTGATTGAGGAGGGCAACAATTGATTTTGCCCATTACGTCCATGAGAATGTTTCCATCCTGTGCAGATCTGCCTGCCCTCCTCCTGCCGCTGGAGATAAGGAGCCGGTGCATTGTGCCTGCCTAATCTGTGTGACGGAGGTTGTCTGTGCCAAAATTGATGTCGCTTTTCATTCGACTGTTTGTGGGCCTTGCTGGGGGCTCCTCCTCCCTGTGTGTCTCAGTTTACTGAGCCCGGGCCGCTGAGAGCTTTGTGTAACAGGATCGCAGGATTTACATCAATACAGATGTTGGCTTTGCATGCTGGTATTGTGTAGAAATTCTTGTTTTTTTTCTTGAGCAAATAGAAGGATTGAGCGCAGATATAATAAAGTATTTGACTAGTCAGGAGTTACATATTATAAGTTCTTAGGTGGATTTTGTGAACTTTTTGAGAAGCTGTTGTATCCTGTCAAACTTAATCATACCTATATTTTCCCATCTCATCAGAATATTTCAAGGGACATTTAAAGATTTTTAAGGGGGGTTTAAAATCAAACTTCCAAGATGCAGAATGCTTTACATCCCCTAAATATAACTGTGACGACAATTTTCAAAAAGTATTTTAATTTTTACACAATTAAATCTATTCCAGTAACTCATCACCAAGCAGATCATTAAGGAGATGTTCCCTGAATGTGAACGTCTTCATTTTCCACATTTATTCACAAATAATCAGGAAATTCTCCAGTTATCTTTGTTGAATAGGCTGTTATAAATTGTGTTTATTTGGAGGCATTAATATAATTATGACCATTATTGCAGATGCTTCTATAAAACTCTTCAAAATTGACATTACCTTTTCATTTACAGGTCATACATGAGAAGATGTGTTCGTGTTGTGGATCACATATCTTTGACTGAACAGGTTCTTCTAGAAGTTCAAGAAAAAGCTTTTAGATCTTTTAAAAGTTTCAACCTGTTTTCTTGTTGTTCTCTTCAAAAGTAAGGAACTACGCAAGCATGTTATAAAATATCGACAGATGTATGAATTTGAGTGTTCTTAGTTTGCTAAATCAATGTGCGTTATGGTTAAACATCATTACAGCTGATATTTCAAACTAGATGACGACTAGATTTCAATTCATATTCTATAACAAATAACTAAAGACCCACGACAACATTTGACCTGAAACTGTGTTTCATGTCAGTCTTCCTGCACAACATTAAGATGCGAGGAAAAATCAAGATGGCCAGTCAAGTTCAAATTTAATCACATCTTCAAAACATTTCATGATGTTGTCATGATGTTCTTTACATGCTGAGCTTAGCTGGGGTAATTAAGTACACTGGAAAAAATGGCACTCTAAAAATAAGTTAAAAGGGATAAATACAGGGCGCTGTTTAGCTCAGTTGGTAGAGCAGGCGTCCCATGTACAGAGGCTTTGCCCTCGCTGCAGCGGCCCTGGGTTCGAGTCCCAGCCTGGGGCCCTTTGCTGCATGTCACTCCCCCTCTCTCTCTCATCCTGTTTCCTGTCTGTCTTCAGCTGTTCTTTCAATAAAGCCATGAAAAGGCCAAAAAAATTAAAAAAAAAAAAAAGGGATAAATACAAGGGTTTTTGTTCTTGTAATCAGTAAAATATATACCAATGGAACAAGTAAACATGGGCTAGTTAAGATTAAATGAAATAAGACGATTGTGCCTTATAATAAGTTTAATGGGATCTTTTGACTAGAAATTTCACAAATACTCATTGTGATCTTGAGTTTTTGCAGTGTATAAAAATGGCGGATCTCGGATCTTGTATGCAGCCAAAAATGGTTGACAATCCACACCAAAACAAACATGCTAAATCAGGGCTGTTCAAAGTGGGGCCAAATTTGGCCCCCCATAAGGTTTAGATTTTGAAAATGTATAATATAAATAACTTTTAATGCCATTTACATGCCCAGCCGGCAAAGTGATACTTTGATCCTAGAAGCATTTTTGCATCGTAAGAATACAATACAGGTGTTGCTTTGCATGGCCCACCATTAAGTTTCAGTTTTGGCCCCCCAGTGGAAAAAGTTTTGGCGCCATTGTGCTAGAAAATTTCATAAATATAAATATAAATTGGTATACGAAGTAACCTCACTGCTGAGGTGAATGTGGCAGCTCTAGCTGGAATATGAGCTCAGAGTGTGAACACCAACTGTAGATCTATGGATTTCTCCCAAAAACAAAGCACTAGTCAAAAATGTTATTTTCCTCTATTAACCCTACTGACATGTGGAAAACCATCTTAACCAGTTACCTCATAGGAAGACATCTACGGTCCTGTTGTGTTGGACGCTGAACCTGTAATGCAAAAATATCACACCAAATGTGCCCTTAAAGTCACATCAGCTAGCTTTAATTGGATTCTAATTGTAATTCCAATTATTTATTAGGATCCCCATCAGCTTTCACATAGTGGTTGCTAGTCTTGCTGGAGTGTGAATTAACATAACAACCACAAAAAGTACATATTTAAATTGCACCAAGAAAAGAAAAAGGAAGTTAAGAAAGTGAGAGAAGTAGAGAGGGTAACATGCAACAAACCCCCCTGGTCAGATATGAACACAGGATGCCACAGTTATACGGTATGATCCTCAGACTGCCTGCCAACAGGACGCCCCCATGCTGACTTTAGGCAAATATTCAGTTTTGATCAGAAATGCAAATTTTACTTCTATGCAGCAAATGATCAGAAATAATCAACCTGATTTTTTTTACACTGACTGGATGCTGTAAGGAAAAGCCAGTAGTTGAGATATTATTTAATATTAATAAAGCATGTATTGTTGCTGATCATATAAAAGATGTCCGCACAAGCAGTTTGTAAACAGGAACTTTCTGTAAATATTTTCATGATGGCTTCTTCTCAGTCAGGCCAGAGGGTTAGGTGATCTCACTTCCTTATTTTTTAAACACGGGACACATAACATTTCAGTCAGATGACATCACCGTGTTTAAGCGCACACTCGTCTCAGCATGACTGATGTCCGCGCTATTTACAAAAAAACTCCCAAAACACTTCAAAGGCATCCTCAAAAGCATGCTCGTCCTCCTCGACATAACTGATTACAGCCAGCCTTGATTGTGTGTGAGGGGCATTTAGTCAGGTAAGCATCAGTGAGTAACTATATTAAGCCAATACATCTTGCATTGTAAAAACTACACTCACTAATGTCGTGTTCCCAAGCCCTTTAACATGCTTTATTAGGCAGCCTCGAGGTGACCATTATCTATCAGCCTGCTCTGCATAGCTCTTAACTAGGACAATGTGGATCTCTTGTAGTGCTCCATATGAAAAAAAACCCTCCCTTAATCTATTTTTCTCCAGATAGACAAACCTTGATGCTGATTAATGGTAGTTAAACTCACAAGCACTCCGTCAATGAGATTGCAAAGAGATGGTAATGTATTAGAGTCATTAAATACGCATCATTCTTTTGGCATGAAATATGTTGACCCCAACCTGATTATATACATAATTAAAACTGCTCAACAGTTCCTGAGCACAGAGCTGCAGAGCAGAGAGAGAGAGAGCAGGTCGACAGGCAGGAGTCATAATGATACACAGCAGCCACGTCACTTATTTGGGTCATTTGTCATTTCCGCCCTGCATTATTTCAGCGCATATAAATTGCACATTTTATCAGTCACCAGTTGTGTCTTAGAGTTTTATAGAGGATTCGAGGCACAAAGAATTCATAAAACTATGAAATTGCTATTTTGTGTTTTGCAAATTGGCATCTGAAATAACTTTCAGGTCGCATTTAAATGTATGTTTTGAAGATTCAATCATTAATGTCAAAGTCAATTTAAATACAGCAATAACAGACTCTAGCAGCCCTGCATCTACCACAGGGGAATATTATTGAAAGGTTTGAAAAAGGGCTGCAAAAAATTGATTATTTTCATTGTCGATTAATCTGTCGATTATATTCTTCATTAATCTGTTAGCAGGGTTGGGTTTTAACAGGTTATTAGCAACTGTACTGGAATACACCCCATTCCAGTTAAAAATGTAGTCAGTAACGTAATCCAAGCATCACAGTATTAAAGTAATGTAACTTGATTACTTTCTGTTATTTTTGGATTATCTCAATACCAAACATATGCAAATAAAAGGTTAGGGTTAACCCAAAGACATTCTGCAGCGTTCTGGGGACCTAATTACCATCTGAGGACAGCTTGTTCGTTTAGTTAAGGAAATACTGTATATTGTATTATAATTCAAATTAATATTGTAAATGTGACCTTTCTGAGTTCGGATTTCTTTTCTCACTGCAACACGGGGTCTTCTTGCTGTTCATGAAGGTGGTTTCAAAATACAGCGAAACTACTTTTTCATTAACGTTTGTATCCTGTATCCTGTATCCATCCGATCGGATATTTCAAGGGATTAAAATTTCAATTCCAACTTCCACAATGCAGGATGCTTTAAATCCCCTCAACATAACTTGAGTGACCATTTTCATAAAGGACTGAAATTTTTAGACGATGACATCTTGTCCAATAACTTATGTCACTAAGCAGATCGTTAAGGTTTCGTATCCTGAATGTGAATTACTTCAGGTTCCACATTAATTCACAAATAATCAGGAAATTCTCCAGTTATGTAAACAAAGGAGTCATAAAAGAGGGAAAAAAACAGAAAATATTCACATTTAAGAAGCTGGAATTGGGAACTTTGCCTTTTTTTCTCTCGAAAAATGACTCAAATCCATTAATGGACTATTAAAATGGTAGGCCATTAATATATAAATCATTGTAGCTCTTGTTTAAAATGAATTTCAATGACTCTGCTGTGCCAAAATAGCGAGGCCTAATGCAGTGAGGTCTGTACCACCATGGCCTCTCACTGCAACACTGGGTCTTCTTGCTGTCATGACCAGAGAGCCGAGCAGCGACCCACAATGAGGCAAGATTGCTTGGACAGAAATCAATACCACCACGGAATGGGAATCAGAAGGCATTGATAGCAGTGCTGGGTCCTTATCGGTGTCCAGGCTGCCCTAGCAGGGCACAGCCGAGTGGAAAGCTATCCAGAAATCAGGCCTGAGGCGAGAATACCCCCGACTGAAAACACCCCCGAGTGATGCTCACGACGCTATCGCCCTATCAAACACCATGTCGCTCGCATGCTGTAATCCATCTTCTCCAAAACAATTCATTTGTCCTCTCTTTTTCCTTCCCTGTGACAGAAAGGAACTAAGGCTCCACAGGCTGCGGGGAAGATCCACACAGACTTTGAGAAGGGCTTCATTATGGCGGAAGTAATGAAATTCCAGGATTTTAAAGAGGAAGGCAGCGAGACCGCTGTCAAGGTGAGCAGTCAGGGTGCCAGAGGATGAGGGGAAGTCTCCTGTGATCAGTGGAGCTGACAGTCACCACACAGCTCCAACTGCAAACTGCTCTTCACCTTTACTCAGGGGAAGAAATTACTGCACACACTCCAGCACCACTCCTGACAAGCCAACTGATTCTGGCTCTAAACACTGCCATTCTGCTCCAGCTGTGCATATCTTTATCACAATGTGTCTTAACTGGCTGATGGTAGCTCTTGCTCCGTCGCTCAGAGGTAGCACTTCTTCACCTCACCAGGCATTTATCAGATCTATAGAGTGCGCTGTTAGCTTAGAGCTCTCTGTTGCCAAATCCCCGAGCCTCTGTAGCAGGCATGTGACAGTGATATAAGGTGGCAAGTTAAATAAAGTGTGAAATTCATCAAATAAGGACTGTTTCATGGCTGGGTAGCGCAGAAATGTGACTTACATATCTTGTTTTTATGATGGCCAGTGTTTGTTTTGACCTTTTATTAACTGGCGTGTGGGTTGTCCGTGTGCATGCTCCTGTCAGATGTAATAACTGATTTCATGGTGAATTTGTGAAGCAGCAAAAAGCCTCAGAGCGCTCGCTGCAAGTGTTTTTTTAAGGTTTGGCATTTACTTTCATATGGGCAAACTGTAATTTAGTAATTGAAGGTACAGAGTTAATAATCAGTTAATCAAAGCTGTAGGATGCCTTTCATATCAAAGATGCTCTTTTTTTTCATAATTTAATTTCTGCACGGGAACATTTTTAAATTCAATTCTCAGCTAATTAAATTAAAGTGATTCTAACCTTGCCATGTGTGTGACATTTGTGAGCCGCAGCTGTAAGCCATGCTGTTACAATCCCACTATCGTCACCATCAACTCTATGTGCCCACTTACAGACTCAACTAATGTAATTACGCTGACACACAGGGACCTGCGGGGACCAGCGTGGAAAGGTAGCACTATGAAAACATTTAAATCTCTTTACTATTCAAGCCTTTTTTAATAAGTATTTAATGCAGCGCCAGTGTATTGTCCACACCCTCCATAAGCTGCAAACAGAGGGTGAAATGTGCGGCTCTCTGGGGAGTTTCGCCATTGTTATCCGGGGTTGAGATCTGAGTGTCAGGTCCTTACTGCATGCTCTCTTACTAATCCCTTTTTGGGCCTCATAAGAACATGGAGCGTTTCTGACTGTGGCATTAAGGTCCATGCTATTTAATGCCAGTTGTGGGAATAGGCTGCCTGAATAGGGCCAGTGTACGGGGATATCACATTATTAGTAATCATATCTGCTTAAGCCAAGCTTGCTGCTCCAGATGGCTGCTTTCAAGTGCAAATGAACCAGTTAGACGTGTCTGGTTTAATACATACTCAGGAATCACAAATAGCCATTGATTTTTTTTTCCTGTCTCCCTCTCCATCCAGTGTTTCTGGTGGTATTGAGCTTGGATTAAATGGTCTCCTGAGCCTTTAAAGGGACATTGATTCTTCTAATTAATTGTGCGCTGTGCAGAACCAGAATGCATAAACCTGTCCGTATTAGCACTTCAAGTCAATTATTTTGGAGTTTGCCGGGAAGGAGAACAAACACTTACTGTACACAAAAGAAATGTTAGAACTTATTTTGTTTCCTTGAGAAGTTTGATAGTGCTGTAATCAAAGACTTATTAACATTTTGTGCTTGTGCACATGAAACTGAAATGGGCAGAAGAGAGGATTATTCACTCAGTGGGAATTCAGGCACCCCCTGGACAAAACATGGATGCAAGTGTGTGTGCCTGTGTGTGTGTCTGTTAAAGAGATAGGGGGGAGGGGTAGAATATGTCACTTAGGACTGAAGTAAAGTTATTGTATGTGTCAATACAGCGAGATTATATCGCTATGGTGATATGAGACTAAATATCCTCTTAGATTGTGGATATCATTATATCATGATATGGCCTTAGTGTTTTTTTCTGGTTTTAAAGGCTGCATTACAGTAAAGTGATGTCATTTTCTCAACCTAACAGACTGTTCTTGTTCAGAATCCAGGGTTATGTTCTTTGGTTAGGTTTAGGCAACAAAAGCACCCTGGTTAAGTTTAACCAAATGGTGACAACATTTAATCTGTCAGATTCACTTTGGTTAAGCTAGGCAAAGATGGTGATATTGGTTATATGTTAAAATCAATTCTTGAGTTACAAAATGTAACCCTTAGGATTCATGGCATAGACAGGTATTTTCAGTTTTAAACTTTCACTGAGATACATTACATTTCTTCTCTATTTCACAAACTGCTTGGAAACGGAGTTGTATTTACAGTGCACCTTGTTATTATGTGCTCTATATAGTCCATTATACCAATGAATTAATAGCTAAATTATATATCAGTCTATAACCTGTACATGATGCAGTATTTTTTTCATTTGTTTTAACGTTATATTGTTTTTTCTTTGTTATCTTACAGGCAGCAGGGAAATACAGACAACAGGGAAGAAACTACATCGTTGAAGACGGAGACATCATCTTTTTCAAATTTAACGCACCGAATGCACCAAAGAAAAAGTGACACAAGAACAATCTGTTTGTTTACATTACTGACTGCGCTTGTTACCCCTTTTTTTTGTCTCTCTTTGGCCTGACACCCACTGCCGCACTCTCACTCTCTGTTCCCCAGTCCTGTAGAATTGAATCCCCCCTCTGTGCCAAAGCACAGGTTCAGTAAACTCTGACAGCTTTGCTATTTAAGATCAGGATCGGCCCCCACTCCAAATTGTAGCAGCATTTGAAGGAGCATATTACTCTCCAGATACTTCATTAATCTCCATCACGGGTGCCAGCACTGACACAGCTGACAGCGGGGACAATGCCACCTGCTCCTCTCCCCCTTCAGCAGATAATGCATGTTTTACAGTAGCCCAGATGTCTACACTCAATAAAACATTTGACAAAAAACCAGTCTGTGTGTGTTTTGGGATGTCTGTATTGAGTGGGAAGCTGCATGGGGATGGTGATAGCGGTCCTGCCGACCACTGATTAGAGAATTAAAAGACACAGCTGACATTGACTGTAGCAGAGAGGCGACAATTATAATTAAATCTGTTAAGTGATGCTGATTTTAGAAGGGCACATGCAGGATGCAGGTGTTCTGGCCAAAAAGAGCTGGTCAGTTTAAAGGATTATTTGTAAAGTGATTGAGTTAACCTTTCATTTACAATTTTTATTTCATTTATGATTGATGAATATGTGAGTCCCCCTCCTTTACTATTGACAAAAAATAGTATATTTGTTATGTTACAGTTTCTCTCTCCTTTTCCAGGACAATGAGGGCAAATATACACCTACAAAATAAAAGAAATATTCATTTGAACCATATTTTCACCAAAAAGTCCACATTTTATGATATTCTGTATAGTATGAAAATAGAGGTTGACACAATCCACAAAGCACAACCAGAAAACGATTCCTTTTGTCTGAAGTAGTGTTTTTCTCGCCCCTATACTTTGTGTGTAAGTGTTTGTGAAGCGTTTATGCTGATGGAATTGTATGGCTGCAGCCGCAGTGCTCCAAAGTAAGATTGTATTCTCCGTGGGAGTCCGAACAAAGAGCTGTAGATCAGCAGTGCTTTGCTGAATATCTTGTAACCATTAAGACTGCAGAGAACAAAATGGCCTTTTGATGGGAACAAAAAGATTGAATAAAAATGGTCATTTTGAAGAGATAGTATTGCATATCCAAGTTTTGGATAGGATGTTTTTTACGGAGCCGAGCCAACGCTAGCACTACAAAGCACAGTGTTTGTCATGGAAATAAGGTGGATTATAGTCTTTAAGGTTTAAGATCAGTGGCAAAATATAGGATAGTGTTTATTGTGGTTAGATGGGATGAAAGACAGATGACAACATGTGTATAAAATAGCATTAAGCTTTGCTAGCAGCTTTAGCAATAACCACTGATTTTAATCACTCCAAGATATTTCACGCTGCAGAGCAAGTCGTAGCCACCAGCATTTACAGCTTTCGTATACTGTCTTCTATACAACAACAGGCTGTTTTCGGCTCACTGTTTTCTAAGTGAAACCATACAAATCCTCTGGAGAGCACAATGGGGGCTTGAGACAAAACTGTTTTTGCATTCCTATCGGAGTGGTGGTGGTGTTGGCCAACCTAAACCCCACATAGAAGATAATTCATCTGCTGTAGTTTTGAGGCTCTGGGATTGACGAGTTGTTCCCAGTGGTCTGGGTAGAGGAGTATTTTGTTTTTCATAAAGTGACAGTAAATCTTTTTAGAGCGAGTAATAAAGCTATTTAGAATCATGCAGATGTTGTATAGCAACAAAACACCATAACAAAGTCTCTTGTTCTGAAAGTACGTCCCCAATGGGCTGTTTCTGGGTTTGATACCAACAATTTTGCTGTCACAGGAGAAGCAGGAATTAATGAATTATAAACTCATTGGGTGGACTTTCTTTCCTGACACCACAGAGCAGATTTCAAAGTGTTCATGCATGCATAACCACCAGTTATTAATAAACATTTTCAGGTGATGTAGGCGGCTTGTAAAAGCAGTCTAACTGGTATAACCTCGAAGAAAGAAAAACAAGTCCAGAAATGTGACAGATTCTCTGTTGGTACAAATGTTCTGTCAGCACCATCAATCAAGCGGTGCCACTCTGCCCTGAGGCGAACCGCACTGGGATCAAACCACGGAGGGGCACGGAGCGGAGAGCTCGCTTTAAAACACACACCCAAGAAAACAGACCACGGCCTGCTGTTGTAAATCACATGCACACCAAAGACCTTTGAAGAATTCAAAAAGGGAATGTATGACTTATAACAAATAAACATATAAATAACTATGGCATTTTTTGGAGCAGTTACTATGCACAAGGGATTGTGTTGGTAAATTTAATGGTCATTATGAACCTATTGTATCATGTCATTACAGTGAGGAAATGATCTCTATTTTGGACGACAATAAAAGAGTTGCCATGTTGTAATTATTGCTATTGTGTGACTTCTCTGTCTGGCACATGCATTATTTACTGATCACAGAACAGACGTGAAATCAATATAGATTCAGGATTTGACTAAAATTACATTTCATGTTCGTTTATGAGAGTTAATGCAACAGTTTCCTCTCACTCATGTTATGCTATCATGACACAACTTGGTGGTTTGATTTATTACTCTCTCTCTGTCAGAGTGATAAAGCGTGGAGAGAAAAGAATGTCATAAACAGCTCAGAGTCTCAAAAAGGAGTGTTTAAATCATGAGGCTGACAAATTTAGTTTGCATCTGCTGTGATTATTGCATGTGTCTGAACTACAAACACTATTTTTAATGGTTACCAGAGACATTTTTTCCACAAACATATGTAGCAAAATATGATTTAGGCAAAAATGCTTCTTCCCACATGCCATTACAGTCATGAACAATTAAATCAGCCAGAGGCCAGAGGCGCACCTACAGGAGAGGCAAACCAGGCAAATGTATGAGGCCCCCAAAAGAAGCTTGGGAAAGGGGCTCCTGATGACCACTCTAGAGGTAGACAGATTATTGGCTCTGGCCGTTTATTCAGCATTTTCCAATTTTGTTGATAACTGTGATTTTTCTGTCAGATCCTAACCCTAACCCTAACCAGACCTCAACACCTGTTAACACATTATTCTATGTTCAAAAGTAGGTAATGTTTACTGTCTAACTCTCATTTATGCACATAAATATGTCTGTTTTCACACCTCTTACCTGTACATAAGAGCTCTATGTTTGTTTATCTTTGTTTAACTTGTCTTGTTGTTGAGCAACTGAAAAATGTAGTTATACTTCTAGTATGTGTCACTAAAGCTGATTTTGATACTAAATGCATATGGGAAGTGCATCCATATATAGTATGTTTAAAAAATGTTGAACTTCCACGGTAAAACAATTGCCTTTTGAGAGTTAATTCTCAGTTCCTGAAACAAAGAACAGGATGATTGTTCCCATCTCAGATGCTTCAGAGTTGTCTATAACACATATTTGATATTCCATTCACATGTCTCCATGCTGCACCAGTTTCAATTCTCTCTCTCAGGTCCCATTTACAGTGTCCCATGAGGTGCCTCCAGCAGGGCAGTTTCTCTCTGTGGGGTCACTCTCTCTTGGACTGGCCTTTCATGAAAACAACTGTCAATATGTTAATATGAAACACTCAGGGCCATTGTGGACTCACTCAGTTACTCCTCTTATCCTTCACAGTTCTGCACTGCGCCACGACAACAATGTCCACTCCTTGAGGACGGCGAGGCGGCTTTTGGAAGAAGATTTGTTTAAAAATGGATGCAATAAAATTTGTATCATATTTACCCAGAACAGAGCTAAAAGAAGCAGAGCCGTAGTCATGGAGTCAACACTGGAGGGGACAAATCTGCTGGGGGCACCTCCGTGAAAAAAAATGACATTTTAAAACTCATTTGATGCCAGTCTAAAATATTATAAAATTCATCAACACATGGACAAAATAAAACTTTTGATTTATTTGCTAGTTAAAGCAAACAATGTATGAGTCATTCCATATCAACTCACCTAGGGCTTGTTTTATACTGGATTGGGTTGAAATTTGTACTGAACGTCCAAGAAATCCTGAGCAACATATATTCATTTAAATAGCTGTTGCATTAAAAAATCATAAATCATTTTCGAGTAAGCAATTAGTGAGGCATAAAGCACACATTTAAAGAATCGCAAAGTGGTGAAATTTAGCTCCAACAGCCAAACTTCAAAAACTCATCATTTAAAAGGTATTTGGAGTACAGCTATAGGGTTTTGCAAGTTCCTATTAATTTAACAGAAGTTTTAACATGATTTATTTTATTTTTTTCAAGAAAATCCATTACATGAGCTGGGAAAACTTCTAAAATCTAGGTGTAATAGTATGGAATGATCCATATGCTAGCTAGCTAACATTCTTACAGGAATTTAGCATAACATTGCAACAGGGGCGAAAATATAATATTAAAGGACAGCTGCGTGAAATTTTCAAGAAATTCCAGAGGGGGGACACCAAAAGTACCTGTAGCTGTAACTCTGCTAACGAACGCCCTGCAAATGACACCCTGCCAGCTTTAACTTAGCATTGCATTGCTACATTTGCTACTGCAAACACTGGCTGATCTTACAATGGCTCACTAGCAAACATCATCTTACCACTGGCTGACATAAAGAGTGCGCTGTAATTTGGTGCAGAGAAAATAAAGACTGGTGATAATTATAAAACTCTATTGCATGTTTTTTTTATTAGTATTATTGAAGTAACACAGTTGTGTTTCCTTTTACAGAACAATGCACAAAAGCTTTCACAATCGACAGTGACGTAACATTGATATTACATTCTAATGATCCACTTTTTGAGAAACATTTTTGGTGTTGATTGCACCTACACACAGCTTCTACTTGGACACGGCAACACCACTTGGACAAACCACACACATTTAAATACTTTTTATATCAAAATGTTGGTGGAGGGGCATGTTCAGCATACTTGAATATATGGAGCATGTGTTTCCCTATTATATATTATAATTACAGCTCCAGTTAGAAGACTGTGCACATGCTGTGAGAAGATCATTAATGCCCATATTTACAGTTATACATATCACACTGGATCATTATAGATCTACTGAAACTCCCACTGGGTAATTACTCCGCAAACTTCACAGATTCCTCTCAAGGCCGTGCCAATACATTCTCATGTCCTTTGTTTGCAGCTCGAGCTGGAGACGACACTCAGAAGTCTGAAGACAGACACCATGGCAGTTATATGTCTCATGTAGGCCGCCAGGGTGTTGCATTTGTGCTGCTTTTAGGATATTTGACTTTTCCCTTTAACTTGGAGGTCTTTGTAGAAATTGTTGATACGTTTCCAAGGACTCCTGGAGTAAGACAGACATAGCTGCAAGGTTTTTCTAAAGCTGTTTCCATTGGCCTGTGTTTACCTGACACTTGGATTGACAGCAGAGTGATTGGAAATATCCACCATTCACTGCCGTGAGCTCCTGAGTGCACGGAAAGTGCTTTTGTAGTCTGGCTGTAATGGGCCAAGTTTGAATTGAAGGTTGAGAGAAATAGCCTCACTGCGGTCGCGCACTGTGAGGAACTGACACACCACAAATAATACTCAGAAGTGGGCTCCTGATAGCATCACAGGCACAGAGCAGGTACAATAGCATGCAGGACCTCATTTCAATGCACTTTCACAATGTTGTACTGTGCACAATCAGATGGAGGGGAAGAAATCTGCTCAAATACAATCTCAGATTGTGTCTTTCTTTTTCTCCGCCAAGTAATCAACACAATCGACATCTTAAAACTCAACTGTTGATCATTTTCTTATTCACGAGTAAGAAAGTGCCACTATTAGTTTGCACAAAACCCATGAGAGCCGACCGCTCATGATGAATTGAATCATGGTAGAATTCAAATTCATGGTAGAGTCACAATTTTATGTTTCAGAGCCATAAGCAGAGTAAATCTGCTTTGTAAACTTTAAAATAGGTATTCATTTACCCGATCTGATCTGCCATGATTCAACCAAATAGCGTTACTGTAAATATTTTTTTCTTATGTCAAAATCATCACAATCTTACTTTAATTTTATTAAATTAAATAAAAGTAATTGTGATCATTTTTACAGTATGTAAGATAACATAAGCTCACAATAAGCACTACGCAGTGACAGACAGATATTAACTTATGGAAAAAGTGAGCATTGAGTATCTGAACAGGGAGAGAAAAAGGTGGATTAGTGCATTAAATGTGAAATAATTTATCTGCCTGGAATTTAGACAGCGCATTATTTGTTTGTTTTGATTTGTTAACACCTTAATCCCACCTGCAGAGAGGAGTTATGTAAGGATGTTTATCGCTGTTAATGCTGTCTTATAAGTCATAAGCATTTTGGGACCATTTGTCGCTGTGTGCAACATTTTATTTATCAATATCTCACACTTTTCAAGAGTATTTTACCAACATATATAAATTACAATATGTTTTATAAATGGGAATGATGTTTAAAAGAAATGGGTTCGAGGTTTATTGATGATGCCGGAGGTTGTGTGACCTGTGGGACCATTAAAGTTGTTTTTCCTGGAAAAAGTCCTTATGTGCCTGGTGTTGATCACAAAATGCTCTTTGATTTGAGTTAGCAAAGGCATGAAGATTAATTTAATGTATTTGGCAAATAATGTGAATGCACTTCTGTGTCTATCTTACTTATTATTATTTATTATTATTATTATTATTATTATTATTATTATTATTATTATTATTACTATTATTTATATAGCCTATACTTGCTATTGTGCACAAAGCAACACGCTTGATTATACAAGCAGCTGTCTCACCAGTAACAACAATGTAATAGAAAGTGGATAATATAACTACAGTCCTCACTGCACATCAACCCCAATACAGTACAACTGAAGAGGCATAATAAACAGGAAAAGAATCCAACAAAGGATGATTGACACGCCGCCTGACAAATAATAACACGGTGTGCAGAATGAATAACCAATCAGCTTTATGAAGGACGGCGGGATTTCCTGTATGTGACGCAAACACTCCCAGTCAACACTGGAGGCCCCACCCTTTGTGTTACCTACCGCCCGTCAATCAAAATATAAAAAAATTCTGACAGTTATCATCCATTTCTACGCGTGTACAATCAATTTAATGTGCTGAACATGTCCGGTGGCTTGTGACCATCAGGACTCTCCGTTTCACGACAAGTCACGCCAATGACTGGTATGTAATATCTGTCTTTTCCCCCCACGTAAGCTAGCAGGCTACCACAGGCATCCTCTGGCTAAATTAGCTCGCTAGCAGGCTAGCAGGGATGCTTGATGGTGATATTGCTAATCAGCGCAGGCTGAGTTAGCGCTAGTAGCTAACGCTGCGCTCGTTAGCTTAGCTAACTAGGTTAGCTTGTTGGGGAGTTAAAAGTAGTCAGCTCTGCTTAAAATAATCACTGCTACGCCGTTTTTGTCTTTGTGGTGTTTAATGCACTTGGTAGCGGTGCTTGTGATCTTATCGTTAGCTAGTCTACTGACGTTACAATAACGTTACAGATGTTAGTCATCTGTGTGAATATCAGGTTTGTTTAGCTAACGTTAGCTTCGGCTGTTCCCTCTCTCAGCTATACGTTTTTTACTGCACAGCGCCTGAACAGCCGATGAAACCAGAGGATATGGCTGCACTGGACGTGGACAGCAGTCAGAGCGGCTTCCTGCAGCAGGAGGAGACCAGTGGCAATCAGGTAAGAGTTTAACTTTGATTATACGTCGTTGCAGCGTTGAGTGGTGCTTACTGAAGTTCACATATTTCAAACTTGGAGGGGGGTATGTACCCTGATTTGAACCTCTCAGGCTGCTTACAAATCCCGCCTCCTTAACTAGGATTGAAGTGACAGACTGTAAATTCAAGCTAGATTTAAACATTACCTGGGAGTTATCGTGGGTGCTGCCTGGGGGGCTCAATACAGGACAAAACGTCCTTAAACCTCCAAACTTGGCAATGAGTCACACTTTTTCTATGTGGCCCAGACTAATGGCCACCCACTTTCTTCCTTCTAAACTGGCCTGTTGTGGGTAGGACACTCAGCCATCACCCCTCGACCTGCTAGCAACCACCTGCACTAAGGTTGGCTCACCGTCGTCAGAGGTGGACAGAGGTGCTGCAGCTGATGTGGTAAGTCAGCACCTCTGCTAGATCCGACACAGCTACAGCAGAAGTGAAGCCTTCAGTCACAGCTGAGCAAAATGGTGGGAGTGTAGCAAAGGTTGCACTTGGTTTCATGAAATTAGAGCTGGTGCATTTTGGCATCGAAACATTAGGATATCTCATTGCTACAATTGGGATGTTTTAATTAGTTACAGACTCAGTAAGGGCACCCATATCTGTCTGGCCAGTATCTACATTTACTGTCGATAAATCTAGTGGCTTTTATATGTGAAAAATTGAATGCGAATACAGTTATCACTGGAATCGCAGTGTCACAAGACCTTCCATATTTGATGTAGTTTATGCAGTTGGCAGCTCGATCTAATGCTTCAAGCTTAATCTGTTTTGCGCTCTAATAAAACAGCCATATCAACCATAAACCACAAGCGCATCAAAGAAAATGAAGCTTGTTAACATCTCAAGATAAGTTAATGTAGGTCAGGAAGTAGTCGACTGGTTCTTTTGTGAGATTATTTATCAGACAACTGGTGGGTTTATGTTTTAGGTTTGTCCAAAGTGGTGCCCATGGGCCCAAACTGGCTCACTATAAGGTTAAATGAGGCCTGCCAGATGTTTCTAGAGATTTCTTTGTAGTAGATCTGTAGTTATTATTTTTCATAATCAGAGCACAGCAGTGCAGGCAGAGTGACACGTCGCACAGGAAGTTAGTCAATTAAGGCACCTTGGGATCTTTGTACCATTTTGCATCATAACAGTTTAATACATAAGGTGTTTGGGTGTTTGCTTTTAATGATCAAAATTATAAAACAGCACATGTTGTACCTCTTGTTACTTGTATTTAATTCTGGAAGAGTAAGATTGCAGCCTGGTGACATTTAGACTCTGGAGGAAGGAAAAATATATTGTTCCACTTATTCTGCTTTGTTTTTCATTTTCAAGAGACATTCTGTTATATTTAATCAATGCATTTAAACTCTAGGCATAAATATTGCTCAATTTTTCCATCTTAATCAAATGAGACCAAAACACTGCTGAGAATCTGACAAAAGACGTGACGCAAGGAACACCACTCCAAGGCATTCACTTTAAAGCAGCTGCAAGGACAGCTAAGTTTGTATTTATAGTAAATTAACACTCCATTACAGCTGTTGTAGCAACGCAGAGTAGACGATATAAGAAAACTGTGAACTTTCTGTGTCTACACACAGCATCTGTTTGATACAGTCGGTCAAAACTCTAGTGTGTTTGCCTTTTAGCTCATTTTGTCGTGATTTGTAATGAATCAGTGTCAACGTTAAAGATTAGAACTAACATACAGGCGACAATGATCGTGACTGTGTTTGTTCGGGTCCAAGGTAACCACACTACAAGAGTAAACACAGCCATAGATTACCACTAACTAATAATGGGAACATAACGTGCGAAAAAAAAATCTTGCCTCTACAAACTCAAAGAATTTAGCTGATTTTGCTCTCTGTCTCCCCATGTTTTTGATGCTGATTGTGCTAATTAAGCTAATTCATTAACAACAGGTGGCTAATCAGTTTTTTTTAATCTCAATCATTTCCTTTCTCAGACATCAGATCCATCTACACAGCTCACTGGGACTGATAAATGGGAGGTGTTAACCCCCACCTCAGTGAAGGATGAATCCGGAATGATACAGATCCAAAGTCAAGGAATATTAACGTCAAACGGACAGTATGTTCTTCCTCTCCAAAACTTACAGAGTCAGCCAATCTTTGTGACATCAGGAACGGACGCCTCCTCTGCCAATTCAGTGCCTAACATTCAGTACCAAGTAATTCCTCAGATTCAGACAGCAGATGGACAGCTGAGCTTCTCCACGTCTGGCGTGGAGGGAGCGACTCTGGCTCAGGATGCCACGGGGCAGATTCAAATCTTGCCTGATGGTAGCCAGAGTCTCAGTGTGACATCAACTGCAAACATCCTTAATAACAACCAGAACCTCATATCACAGACTGGTAATGTCCAGCAGATACATGGGGTTTCTATCGGCAGCTCCACCTTCAATAACCAGGGTCAGGTTGTTACTAATGTGCCTGTGGGTTTGCCTGGGAACATCACTTTTGTTCCCATTAACAGCGTGGACTTGGATTCCCTCGGCCTGTCTGGTGCTCAGACTATAGCAACAGGGGTCACTGCTGATGGCCAGCTAATTATGGCGAGTCAGCCCATGGACGGCTCAGAGGGTCTGGCGAAGACAGATAATCACCTCTCACAGACGCTAACAATAAATGACTCAAATGCAAATCCTGAGATATATGTGCCAACGTCTTCCTCTCAGCTACACATTCCAGCAAGTGAATCAGGTCTGCTGACACAAGACACTTCACTGTCATCAGTGGCTACAGAGCAAGCCGACTCGAGTTCTGGTCTGCAGGAGGGCTTCATCCAGCAGAATCAGGAGCAGAGCATCCAGGTGTCCTCAGCTCAGTCCATCATCCAGCTGCAGCAGGTGCCCATTCAGACCACCAACGGGCAGGTGGTGCAGTCAGTGGCGACCGGCGGCCAGGGTCTGCAGAACGTGCAGCTGATCAACCCGGGAACCTTCATCATCCAAGCCCAGACTGTCACACCGTCAGGTCAGATACAGTGGCAGACCTTTCAGGTGCAGGGGGTGCAGAACCTGCAGAACCTCCAGCTGCCCACGACACCACCCCAGCAGATAACCCTGGCTCCAGTCCAGACCCTGTCCCTGGGCTCCAATCCAGTGAGCATCAGCACGGGGCAGATCCCCAACCTGCAGACAGTGACGGTCAACTCAGCCCAAAATGAAGGAGACGAAGACAACCCCGCAGGTAGAGTAGCTCTTTTTTACGGAGTATACTGTAGGGAGCTGTGCAGTTGATTAAAATCTCAATATGGTCAAGTGCAATATCCAAATCAGGAGCTCCAATTTTTATAAGGATAATGGTACAAATCATATTCTCTAGATGTAAGAGAACATCCTTCTTGGGTAGAAGTCTCAGCAAAAATCAAATAATCTTCTTTTTTTTTTTTTGTGAAAATGAAATGCTAAAATTATCGTTCCTACTAAAATTGTGACTCCTATATCAATTGCAAAATCTGTGAAAATAATCACATTATGATTTGCATATCCTTAAGAAATACTGTATGTACCCATGGTAAAACCCACACAGGCGTTTTCACTTGGTTGCCAGATTAAACCTCTTCTCAGGACTCGGGGCAAGTAGAGACAGTGTTGGATATCTCCATGACTCTCCTGTTAGGTTGGTTAATTAGACCTGTATTATTATCATTATTGTTATTAGTAGTAGTAGTAAATTGATTTTGGTGATCTCACTAATTTCCGCATAGTACCTTCTACATTTTACCTGGGCAGAGGACTGGTCAGCTAGAATAACTCAAAACAGAGTGAATTAGTGTTCATAGTCAAATTCACTTTGATTTTTTTTATTACATTTCTTACACTAATGCAATAAAATTGAATGGAAGTCTGTTTTTGGTGCTCAAAGCAGTTTGTAAAATCATCTGTAGTGTTGTAGGGACGTAACTGACTTATTCACTGGTGACATTTTGACATGTTACAGAAGGAAAAGCACTTGTGTAAATCGTCAAATGAATTGATGGCTGAAATCCATTTAGCTGCTCCAGTCCTGCTATTGTGCGTGCTTGCTCACCCTAACACTGTCAAGACTTACTTAAGGCTCTTTAAAAACGTTAACACCTGTACTGCTCCTACTGTCATAAAATGTCTGCTGCGAAAATGTTGCAAACTATATTCTGCCTCGCGTGACTCCTGGATGTAGATTGTGGGTATAAGCCTATTTCAGGAGGCCAATTGCAGGCTACGTGTTACTGTATTCAAAGTACTTGTTGCTACAGGAAACAAAATGGCCAAAACAGCATCCGAGCTAGCAACCTACATGCTGAAAATTGCAAGTTACCTTAACCCTTACCTGTTTGCTAATGGTTCAACCCTTAACAAGCTAGCAGCTGTTAACTCTACTTTAGCAGAAATTTGGCTATTTATTTGAATGCCAGGGCTCGCTTCCCCGTGTGCAAATGTTCCACCCCTCAACACTATTTTGGGGCACCTTCACTGGATCCTCGGCTTTGCACTTCCCAAGAGGATTTTTCTTCTATAGCAGAATGATAATGGGTGCAGCCAGACCTTTCTCCAGCACTGACACAGCGCCGTGGTCCGGCTACGGGAGACCATAGTTTGCCTTTCCAGCAGCAGAGAAACACAAATTTTCAGATTTTTTTAAATATATGACATAGGGAAAAGCCCTCATATTTAAGAAGCTGTATGCAGCAAAAGCTTGCTATTGCTAAAGAGTTTCTTTACATTCAGTGTTTCAAAAGAACATCTTGTGTGTTTCCTTGTAGCCACTTTGTGTTGACTTTTACTGTAATTACAGCCATCAAAACATTGTGATGAAGTTTTCGGCTGTAGCAAAGTCCTTCCATCCATTTTCTGCCACTCATGTGGGCCAGAAAGTCCACAGGGTACATTTAATTTTAAAATTTTTAATTATCAAAATTGTCATTGATAAATTTTGAGCCTATCAAACAATTATTTTATCACTGTGCTAATATGAAGTTTAACTTGTGAAATTTGCTGCCATGCTGTCAATCACAGGCAATAATAAAGCAGCTCTCACTGTGCGGGCTTTTTTGGGAAGTGTAGCAGAGCTTTGTGTTGATATTAACATACACATTGTTTCCAGACGTTCGGATAAAAGAAGAGCCAGACTCTGGAGACTGGCAGCTGAGCACCGACTCCACCCTGAACACGAGCGATCTGTCTCACCTTCGCGTCAGGCTGGTGGACGAGGACGAACAGTTGGGTCAGGAGGGCAAGAGGCTGCGCAGAGTAGCCTGTACTTGCCCCAACTGTAAAGAGTCAGGTGGGAGGTGAGTAAGCCTGGCCGATGCTTTTCTCTATGTCTGTACAGCTCTGCGTAAGAAATACACATATCAGGGCCCTAACTCACCCTACCTGTACTTTACAGAGGATCCAGCACGGGGAAGAAGAAGCAGCACATCTGCCACATCGCAGGCTGTGGGAAAGTATATGGAAAGACATCGCACCTGCGAGCACACCTGCGCTGGCATTCAGGGGAGCGACCTTTTGTTTGCAGCTGGATGTTCTGTGGGAAGAGGTTCACACGCAGCGACGAGCTGCAGAGACACAGGAGAACACACACAGGTGCCCTTTTTCTGCTCCCTCAGTGTTTGCACATCAGGAAAACATCAGGAAAATCAGTAAAATGTGTTAATTTGTGCCCTGCAAAGCGTGAGTCACATAAGAAATGACAGCGTTTGCAACCCCTCTGGATTTACATGTAAAATGTCAGGTTAGGAATTGAAGTGATAAACATACCAAGATTTCACAATCTTGGTGGTATTTTTCCAGTTTAGAACGGGCTTTAAACAGTTAGTTCTGCACTCTAATTTCCAGGACCTGTTCACATCTGATTATATAACAAAAGCATGAGATGAGATTTGAGCTGTTTTATTTTTATCCCAAGATTCTCCTTTGAATCTGAACACTCTCGTATCAGCTCACCTAATCTGTTTTTAATTTTGTAGAATATCCCATCTGTTGTCATGGGGAGAAACACAGCTCAACAGAATATGGAAGGGAGCAGAAATGCATGAAGTAGCAGCTCATGAAAAATCCAGTCCTATATACCAGCAGAACATAATGATATACCGTGTGTGATGACATTTACTACCAGGATAGACCTTTGAAAGATATACGACCACTTGCTCGTACTGTTGTTGAATTTATAAAGCCTGTCATTGGCTGAGTGAGGCCTCTGACAGTACGGGCTAAAGTAACGTTCCATTACGCTGTCAGCTTCAAGCTCAAATATAGATGGTTAGTATTCACAGTTACAAGTTGATATTCAATAATTTTCTGTTTCTAATTGGTGAGAATTGTAATCAGTCATATAGTATCAGTTTGTCATTCATTTATTTGTCGTTTTTGTCAGTGACAGGTTGGAATTCAGTGATTTAGTGGCCTTGAGGCATTCAGCAACAAAACACAACAAAAATCTATTTAATGAGATGAGATTTTTTATTTTATTAACAATCCGCTATTAATTGTTTTGTTATTGCATTTAAAATTTTCTTTAATTTTATCCATGATGCATGCGAATTGGACCTGTGTGCCACTTTCTTAGACTTATCATTGAGCCGCAGCTAACAATTATGTTCATTATCGATTTATATAATCTGATTATTTTCAGGGTTAATCTTGAAGAAACTGTGTAAAATGCTTTTAGAGCCCAAAGTGACGTCTGCAGATTGCTTAATTTGTCCAAATAACAGTCCAAAACCACAAAACTCTTCGTTTACCTTCGTGAATGACAAAGGATAGCAGAAAATCTTTACGTTTAAGAAGCTGCAACCAGCAAATAATTGACATTTTTGCTTGAAAAATGAAACGATTAATTGATTATCAAAGTAATTGACTAGTTGATGCAGCTCGACTCATCTCCTCTCCCACAGTATGAAACATATCCTCCAGATAGATGGCATGTTCGACCATCTCTAAACGTATTCAGCATCAAACTCTTTATCTCACAAACTGTATTTTCTCTCTGGCAGGAGAGAAGAAGTTTGTCTGCCCAGAATGTTCCAAGCGCTTCATGCGGAGTGACCACCTGGCGAAGCACATTAAAACTCATCAGAACAAAAAAGGCGTGAACTCGGGCGGCGCTGTGGTGGCCTCGATGGAATCCGCGGGGTCCTCAGACAGTATCATCACCACGGCAGGCGGGACCACCCTCATCCTCACCAACATCCAGCAGGGTTCCAGCAACGCCCAGGACATCCTGGC